>NW_022148137.1:0-43177 GCF_901933205.1 Camarhynchus parvulus
AGGGACAGGGATGGGGTCAGGGGCTGGGGATTGGGGACAGGGGGGACCCCAATAGCTGCTCAATAGCACCAGCACCATAACCACCAGCAGCAGCAGATTTGGCGCAGAAACAGGATCCGGAATCCTCGTCCTTGAGGCTGTTCATGGTCAGCGTCACCGAGCTCTGCCCGTTGTCCCTGGAGATCGTGAACCGGCCCCTGAACGATGCCGGGTACCGGGCGTATCCATCATTGTCAATCCCCGCGACGTATTCCAGCCCCTGCCCGGGTCTCTGGCGGACCCAGAACATTCCATAACTCCCGAAACTGAACCCGGACGCTCGGCAGAGGAGGCGCAGGGACCCCCGGGGGGCTGGAGGTGCCCCCGGGCTCCAGCAGGGTCACTTTGGCCCGGAGCCCTGCGGCACACAGGGGACGTGGGCACGGCCAAAGCTCAGACATTGACCCCAATCCTGACTCTTGGCCCCAGATTGGGACCCCTGGACCTGCTGTGCTGGAGCAGCCCGGAGCTGCACTCGGCCCTGTCAAACACAGATGTTAAAAATGACCAAACCCTGGAACTTTCTGTTTCCTTTCCTGTCCCGGCCGCGCCCCGGCGGCTGCCAGGAAGGAAGCGGGGGGAGGCTGCGGAGCCCCAAAACCGCGGCGGCTCCTGCTCCCTCCCACCTGGGGCTTCGCTCCTTCCCGCCCGGCCTCGGTGTCGGGCTGCTGCCCCTTGGGCTTGGGGCTGGAATCCTCTCTCTGCCACCTCTGGAGAAAAAACCCTTTTTTTTCCCCAAAAACCATGAAATTTTGGGGAGATGAAATTGCTGACATTGATCTGGAGCCGAGGGCTCCATGCTGGGAGAGGCAGATGGGGCTGAGGGTGGATTCGCCCGGAACATTCCATGGGTCAAGGGCCGGGTCAGCACGGCCAGGGACAGCGGGGGGGACGTCGGTGACGCTGACCATGAGTGACCACAGGGGAGGGGTCTGGGGACAGCTGGGGACAGCTGGGGACACGGCCATGGGGACACGGCCATGGGGACATGGACATGGGGACAGGGCCATGGGGACATGGACATGGGGACAGGGCCAAAAGCACTGGCGGTGTCAGCATTGCCACCAGAACTACGCTTGGCACAGAAATAGGATCCGGAATCCTCGTCCCTGAGGCTGTTCATGGTCAGCGTCACCGAGCTCTGCCCGTTGTCCCTGCAGATCCTGAACCGGCCCTGCACCGAGGGCACGTAGTAGATGTAAGCACCATCGCTGCTGATGCTGGCGACGAATTCCAGCCCCTGCCCGGGTCTCTGTCGATACCAGCCCATCCCAAAACTCCCGAAACTGAACCCGGAGCCGCGGCAGAGGAGGCGCAGGGACCCCCGGGGGGCTGGAGGTGCCCCCGGGCTCCAGCAGGGTCACTTTGGCCCGGAGCCCTGCGGCACACAGGGGATGTGGGCACGCCCAAAGCTCAGACATTGACCCCAAAATCCTGACTCTTGGCCCCAAATTGGGACCCTTGCACCTCCCCATCCTCATCCTCTTGATCCCGCTGGCACTCCCAGCTGGGTCCCGCCCCTTTTTTCAAAAATCCACACCCACTTTGAGTCCCTCGACCAATCAGGTTTCTCGTCCCCACGTGCCCTGTGTGCCGCAGGGCTCCGGGCCAAAGTGACCCTGCTGGAGCCCGGGGGCACCTCCAGCCCCCCGGCGGGTCCCTGACGTTGCTGTGCCGCGGCTCCGGGTTCAGTTTCAGCAGTTTCTCCATGTTCTGGGTCCGACAGAGACCCGGGCAGGGGCTGGAATTCGTCGCGGGGATCAGGAGCAACGGTGGCAGCATCGGCTATGCGGATTCGGTCAAGGGCCGGTTCACGATCTGCAGGGACAACGGGCAGAGCTCGGTGACGCTGACCATGAACAGCCTCAAGGACGAGGATTCCGGATCCTGTTTCTGCGCCAGACGTCACACCAGTGGTTGCGGCAACCCTGCTTTTCCTGATGGTGTTGATGGTGGGTGTGGTCCCGAGCCCTCTCCTCTCTGTTCCCAAGTATCACAGAATTCTCTGATCCTTCCCCAAATCCAGGTCTTTTTCTCAAATCTCGGCCATTTTCCCCCAAAGTCCTCCCTGCTGCCCCAACTCTGGGCTTTCCCCCAATTTTGCCCATTTCACCCAAATCTCCCCCGGCTCCCCGGGCACCGATTGGCCGAACCAACGTGGGGCCGGTGCCGAGAGAGGCGGTTCAGTGTTGGGGCCGGCCCGGAGCTTTGCCCAAAATCTCCAGATTTTCAGTGGTTTTTGGCCGTGATTTCCCATGGGTTTGTGGCACCGGGGGAAATCTCCGGTTGGGATTTCTCCGTGGGCCGGGGCAGACCAAAGGAGCCTCAGTTCAAGCCCTGGATTGCAGCATCCGGGCCCCCGGGCACGGGCTGGGATTTGGGGCAAAAATGGGAAATCTGGGGAGCGGGGACGGAACTGGGGGCCACAGGTGAATATTTGGGGTCAATAGTTGAGTTTTAGGGTCAGTGGTGACATTTCGTGCCTAATGAGGAGAAAGAGTCAATTAGTGGGACAAGGTCTGAGGTTTGGGGAAAAAAAATGGAGAGTTTGGGGACTCAGTTATGGGAAGGGAGCAAAACCCAGGAGCTGGATGCCATCCCGGGCATCGTCACCATAACCAGCAGCAGGAACACAACCGGAGCAAGAAGCTCTGGCGCAGAAATAGGATCCGGAATCCTCGTCCCTGAGGCTGTTCATGGTCAGCGTCACCGAGCTCTGCCCGTTGTCCCTGGAGATCGTGAACCGGCCCTTGACTGACGGCGCGTACCTGGTGCTGCCACCATCGTTTCTGATCCCCGCAAGCCACTGCAGCCCCTGCCCGGGTCTCTGGCGGATCCAGTACAGGGTGAAACTCCTGAAATCGAACCTGGACCCGAAGGCCACTCCCCCCACCCCAATCCTTCACCGGTTTTGCCCCAAATTCCCTTTGTCTGGCCTCAAATCTCCAACAGAGGTTTCCTGTATGGAAAACTTCCTTAAACCCTGCAATTAGCCCCGAGCCACCCATTAATTAATTGGGCACCTCCGCCCGACTTTTGCATCTCCTCGTCCCCGTGTCCCCTGTGTGCCGCAGGGCTCCGGGCCAAAGTGACCCTGCTGGAGTCCGGGGGCACCTCCAGCCCCCCGGGGGTCCCTGCGCCTCCTCTGCCGAGCGTCCGGGTTCAGTTTCGGGAATTCTGGAATGTATTGGATCCGCCAGAGACCCGGGCAGGGGCTGGAATTCGTCGCGGGGATTGACAATGATGGATACACCCGGTACCCGCCATCGTTCAAGGGCCGGGTCACGATCTCCAGGGACAACGGGCAGAGCTCGGTGACGCTGACCATGAACAGCCTCAGGGACGAGGATTCCGGATCCTATTTCTGCGCCAGAGCTGCTGCTGGTTGGGATTGGGCTGCTGGTGCTGTTGCCTATGGTATTGACCCCGTCCCCATCCCCGTGTCCCCCCTGTCCCCGTTCCCCAGCCCCTTCCCCCAATCCCCAGCCCCTGACCCCATTCCTGTCCCCGTGTCCCAGCTCTGAGCTGGTTCTGCCCCAAATCTCAGCTCCTGGCCCCAAATCTCAGCTCCTGGCCCCAAACCTCAGCTCTGGGCTCCCAGTCTCAACCGAGCTCCCCAAACCTGGGTGCCAATGGTCGAGATTTGGGGAAAATGGGCCGGATTTGGGTCCGTGGGGGTCAGCGATGGGGTCAGGGGTTGGAGGGAAGGACCCAGGGAACGGGGACAGGGGGGGACCCGGGGATGGGGATGGGGTGAAACAGCAGCACCCCAACCAGCAGCGACAGTTTTTGTGCAGAAATAGGATCCGGAATCCTCGGCCCTGAGCTTGGCCATGGTCAGGGTCATGAAGCTCTGCCCGTTGTCCCTGGAGATGGTGAACCGGCCATTGACCGACGGCACGTAGCCGGTGCTGCAACCGTCCTTGTTGATCCCCGCGAGCCACTGCAGCCCCTGCCCAGGTCTCTGGCGGATCCAGCCCATCCCAAAACTCCCGGAACTGCACCCGGACGCTCGGCAGAGGAGGCGCAGGGACCCCCGGGGGGCTGGAGGTGCCCCCGGGCTCCAGCAGGGTCACTTTGGCCCGGAGCCCTGCGGCACACAGGGGACACAGGGACGGGGCCCCGGATCCGGGCGGTGTCGGGAGGAGGACGATGGGGCTGATGCGGCTCCAGCTCCAGCAGAACCCTTGAACGGGTCTCACTCCAAACTCAGCCCTTTCCCTTCCCTTGAACCCAAACTCGCAGAGGAGCCCCCACTGCCCAGGGGGTCCCTGCGCCTCCTCTGCCGAGCGTCCGGGTTCGATTTCGAGAAATTCGCCCTGGGCTGGGTGCGCCAGAGGCCGGGGCAGGGGCTGGAAGTCGTGGCCGGGATCACCAACCTCGGCAGCAGCGCCGAGTACGCGCCGTCGGTGCAGGGCCGGGTCAGGATCTCCAGGGACAACGGGCAGAGCTCGCTGACGCTGACCATGAACAGCCTCAAGGACGAGGATTCCGGATCCTGTTTCTGCGCCAAAACCGACTGTCCCGGCTGTTGGAGCATTGCTGGATATATTGACGATGCCGGCGGCGTCCCCGCCACGACCGCGGTGTCCCCAGCTGTCCCCAAAGCCGTGAGTGTTCCCCCAAATTGCGACCCTTGACACTTTGTCTCAAGTCTCTTCCATTTGCCCCAGTGGTGACCAAAGACCCCAAATCCTCGCTTGGTTCTTCCCAAAACCGACCTGGAGCTCCCAGATCTGGGGCCCTGTCCCCGTGTCCCCTGTGTGCCGCAGGGCTCCGGGCCAAAGTGACCCTGCTGGAGTCCGGGGGCACCTCCAGCCCCCCGGGGGTCCCTGCGCCTCCTCTGCCGAGCGTCCGGGTTCGATTTCAGGAAATCTGCAATGTTCTGGATCCCCCAGAGACCCGGGCAGGGGCTGGAATTCATCGCGGGGATCAACGGTGACGGTTCCACCCCGAGGTACGTGCCCTCGGTGCAGGGCCGGTTCAGGATCTCCAGGGACAACGGGCAGAGCTCGGTGACGCTGACCATGAACAGCCTCAGGGACGAGGATTCCGGATCCTATTTCTGTGCCAAAAACGCTTATGATGGTTGGGGTTGGGAGGCTCACGCTGCTGGTTCTAATTTGGCCCCATCCCCATCCCCGGGTCCCCCCCTGTCCCCGTTCCCCGGGTCCTTCCCTCCAACCCTGACCCCATCGCTGACCCCCACGGACCCAAATCCGGCCCATTTTCCCCAAATCTCGACCATTGGCACCCAGGTTTGGGGAGCTCGGTTGAGACTGGTAGCCAGGAGCTGAGGTTTGGGGCCAGGAGCTGAGGTTTGGGGCCAGGAGCTGAGATTTGGGGCCAGGAGCTGAGGTTTGGGGCCAGGAGCTGAGATTTGGGGCCAGGAGCTGAGATTTGGGGCCAGGAGCTGAGATTTGGGGCAGAACCAGCTCAGAGCTGGGACACGGGGACAGGAATGGGGTCAGGGGCTGGGGATTGGGGGAAGGGGCTGGGGAACGGGGACAGGGGGGACACGGGGATGGGGACGGGGTCAATACCATAGGCATTATTGTAACCAGCACCATCAGAACTTTTGGCGCAGAAATAGACGGCAGAATCCTCGTCCCTGAGGCTGTTCATGGTCAGCGTCACCGAGCTCTGCCCGTTGTCCCAGGAGATCGTGAACCGGCCCTTGACTGATGGCGCGTAGTAGGTGTAAGCAGCACTGCTGCTGATCCCCGCGACCCACTCCAGCCCCTGCCCGGGTCTCTGGCGCACCCAGTACATGGTGAAACTCCCGAAACTGAACCCGGAGCCGCGGCAGAGGAGGCGCAGGGACCCCCGGGGGGCTGGAGGTGCCCCCGGGCTCCAGCAGGGTCACTTTGGCCCGGAGCCCTGCGGCACACAGGGGACACGGGGACGAGAAACCGGATTGGTCCAGGGCCTCAAAGTGGGCGTGGATTTTTGAAAAAACGGGCGGGACCCAGCTGGGAGTGCCAGCAGGAGCAGGAGGATGAGGATGGGGAGGTGCAAGGGTCCCAATTTGGGGCCAAGATTCTGGATTTTGGGGTCAATGTCTGAGCTTTGGCCGTGCCCACGTCCCCTGTGTGCGCGGGGCTCCGGGCCAAAGTGACCCTGCTGGAGCCCGGGGGCACCTCCAGCCCCCCGGGGGTCCCTGCGCCTCCTCTGCCGAGCGTCCGGGTTCAGTTTCGGCAGTTTTGGGATGGGCTGGTATCGACAGAGACCCGGGCAGGGGCTGCAGTGGCTCGGGGGCATCAACCACGATGGTGTCAACACCTACTACGCATCATCGTTCAGGGGCCGGGTCAGGATCTCCAGGGACGACGGGCAGAGCTCGGTGACGCTGACCATGAACAGCCTCAAGGACGAGGATTCCGGATCCTATTTCTGCGCCAAACACGTTTATTCTCGCAATGCTGACACCGCTGACAGTTTTGACCGCCCCACGTCCCCAGCTGTCCCCAGACCCTCCCTGGCCCAGCCCTGCCCCTCTGTCCCCACCTGGCCTGGTCGATCTCTCCATGGATACCTCGGGCCGGGATTTGTGGTTTTGTGTCACCAGTCCCAGATTTCCCCAATTTTGACATTTCCCACCCAATTTCTCCCCAGCGTGGTGGGCTCGGAGCTGCCCAATCAGCCGCGCCCTCATTTCCTTCTCCCAGACCGGATCAGGAGAGAGGCAAAGCAGGCTCAAAACCTTCAAAAGGGTCAAAAGGAAATTTATTAAAAGCAGCTAAAAGGGAGAAAAATTAAGAACAAAAACGAACCCCTCGGAACTCTTCTGCACCCCCCACAACCTATTAAGTCCCACTTGCAATGCACAGAAAAAAGCCCTAAAATTTCAGTCAGTGTAGCACATCTAAAATAATCACTGTTCAGCTCACTGAGGAAGTCCCTCTTGTTAAGGTCATGGAGATTTCTTTACGAGAGTTAAAATCCATTATTTAGTGGTTTGTAATGTCATCCCGAGCAGCAGCCCCCCTGGTGAAATCCTTCCCGCTGCCACAAACCTGCCCTCAGCTTCTCGTAACCGATTGGGAATTGTTTTGAAGACGGGCTGTTCAAAGGCAAAACCCTCATTGTTCTCTGTCTCTGAAATCATCTCCATCCCGGGGAACTGAAATCTTGTTTTTCTCCTTCTCCCGGAAGCACAGGGCCGCTCTGCTCTCACTCTCTGTTCCAATTCCTCACGGGGTCGCAGCTGTTCCAACATCTGCCTCTCCCAGCATGGAGCCCTCGGCTCCAGATCAATGTCAGCAATTTCATCTCCCCAAAATTTCATGGGTTTTGGGGAAAAAAAAGGGTTTTTTCTCCAGAGGTGGCAGAGAGAGGATTCCAGCCCCAAGCCCAAGGGGCAGCACCCCGACACCGAGGCCGGGCGGGAAGGAGCGAAGCCCCAGGTGGGAGGGAGCAGGAGCCGCCGCGGTTTTGGGGCTCCGCAGCCTCCCCCCGCTTCCTTCCTGGCAGCCGCCGGGGCGCAG
Source organism: Camarhynchus parvulus (assembly GCF_901933205.1). NCBI lineage: Eukaryota > Metazoa > Chordata > Aves > Passeriformes > Thraupidae > Camarhynchus > Camarhynchus parvulus. The sequence continues at coordinate 7,527 of NW_022148137.1, forward strand.
CCGGGACAGGAAAGGAAACAGAAAGTTCCAGGGTTTGGTCATTTTTAACATCTGTGTTTGACAGGGCCGAGTGCAGCTCCGGGCTGCTCCAGCACAGCAGGTCCAGGGGTCCCAATTTGGGGCCAAGAGTCAGGATTGGGGTCAATGTCTGAGCTTTGGCCGTGCCCACGTCCCCTGTGTGCCGCAGGGCTCCGGGCCAAAGTGACCCTGCTGGAGCCCGGGGGCACCTCCAGCCCCCCGGGGGTCCCTGCGCCTCCTCTGCCGAGCGTCCGGGTTCAGTTTCAGCCGTTCTGATCTGCACTGGATCCGCCAGAGACCCGGGCAGGGGCTGCAGTGGGTCGCAGCCATCGACAGCTACGGCGGCACCTACTGCCCGCCGTCCCTGCGGGGCCGGGTCACGATCTCCAGGGACAACGGGCAGAACTCCATGTCCCTGACCATGAACAACCTCAAGGACGAGGATTCCGGATCCTATTTCTGCGCCAAAGAGTCCGGCACTAACACTGCTGCTGGTGCTCTTGAATCTATTGACCCATCCCCATCCCCAGGTCCCCCCCTGTCCCCGTTCCCCGGGTCCTTCCCTCCAACCCTGACCCCATCGCTGACCCCCACGGACCCAAATCCGGCCCATTTTCCCCAAATCTCGACCATTGGCACCCAGGTTTGGGGAGCTTGGGTGAGACTGGGAGCCCAGAGCTGAGATTTGGGGCCAGGAGCTGAGATTTGGGGCCAGGAGCTGAGATTTGGGGCCAGGAGCTGAGGTTTGGGGCAGAACCAGCTCAGAGCTGGGACACGGGGACAGGAATGGGGTCAGGGGCTGGGGATTGGGGGAAGGGGCTGGGGAACGGGGACAGGGGGGACACGGGGATGGGGACGGGGTCAATACCATAGGCAAAGTACTCCCACCCAGCACCACCAGCACCAGCATTTTTGGCGCAGAAATAGGATCCGGAATCCTCGTCCTTGAGGCTGTTCATGGTCAGCGTCACCGAGCTCTGCCCGTTGTCCCTGCAGATCCTGACCCGGCCCTGCACCGAGGGCGCGTACTCGGTGCTGCCACCACTGCTGCTGATACTGGCGACGAATTCCAGCCCCTGCCCAGGTCTTTGACGGACCCAGATCATGGCAAAACGGCCAAAATCGAACACGGCCACTCCCCCATCCCCAAACCTTCACTGGTTTTGCCCCAAATTCCCTTTGTCTGGCCTCAAATCTCCAACAGAGGTTTCCCGTGTGCTGAAGCGCCTTAAATCCTGCAATTAGCCCCAAATCCACCCATTAATTAATTGGGCACCTCCGCCCGACTTTTGCATCTCCTCGTCCCTGTGTCCCCTGTGTGCCGCAGGGCTCCGGGCCAAAGTGACCCTGCTGGAGCCCGGGGGCACCTCCAGCCCCCCGGGGGTCCCTGCGCCTCCTCTGCCGCGGCTCTGGGTTCACCCTGGCCAATCACGACCTGTTCTGGATCCGCCAGAGACCCGGGCAGGGGCTGGAGTTGGTCGCCCACATCTCCTACAATGGAGCTCACACCATCTACGCGCCGTCGGTGCAGGGCCGGGTCAGGATCTGCAGGGACAACGGGCAGAGCTCGGTGACGCTGACCATGAACAGCCTCAAGGACGAGGATTCCGGATCCTATTTCTGCGCCAGACGTCACAAATATTGGGGTGCTGCTGATGATTTCATTGACGACCCTGGCAGCGGCCCCAGCCCCATGATGGGCACCAAATGTCTCCAATCCCAGAGATCCTTCCCCAAAATCCCAGCCCTTCTCCTCAAATCTTCCCCATTTTCCCCCAAACTCTGCCCCTGCTGCCCCAACTCTCGTCTTTTCTCCATAATTTTGCCCATTTCAACCCCCAAATCCCCTCCAGCTCCCAACACTCTGATTGGCTGAGCTGGCACAGGCAAAAATGGGCAAATTTGGGCAACAAGGCCTGAACTAGAGGCCAGAGGTGAAAGTTTGGGGTATTGGTTGAGATTTGGGGCCAAAGGGTGAGATTTGGGGCAATGGTTGGGTTTTGGGACAGAAGCAGGGCAGGGTTTGGGGTCAGTGCTGACCATTGGGGCACATGGGGCAGATTTGGGACAAAGGGCCGGGAGCTGAGGTTTGGGGGAAGGGTCGGGGATTTAGGGAAAAGGGGCCTCAGGCAGGGCTGGTGCCACCACGGGCACGGTCAATAAAAGCAGCAGGAGCAGCAGCAGCGCTACCAGTACTGTAGGATTTGGCGCAGAAATAGGATCCGGAATCCTCGTCCTTGAGGCTGTTCATGGTCAGCGTCACCGAGCTCTGCCCGTTGTCCCTGGAGATCGTGACCCGGCCCTGCACCGAGGGCGCGTAGTAGGTGCTGCCACCATTGCTGATGCTGGCGACCCATTCCAGCCCCTGCCCGGGTCTCTGGCGGATCCAGAACATGGAGAAACTGCCGAAACTGAACCCGGAGCCGCGGCACAGCAACGTCAGGGACCCCCGGGGGGCTGGAGGTGCCCCCGGGCTCCAGCAGGGTCACTTTGGCCCGGAGCCCTGCGGCACACAGGGGACGTGGGCACGGCCAAAGCTCAGACATTGACCCCAAAATCCTGACTCTTGGCCCCAAATTCGGACCCTAGGAGTTCATCATCCTCCTCCCAGGTGGGTCCCGCCCCTTATTCCAGGTGCCACACCCACTTTGAGCCCCTCGACCAATCAGGTTTCACGTCCCTGTGTCCCCTGTGTGCCGCAGGGCTCCGGGCCAAAGTGACCCTGCTGGAGCCCGGGGGCACCTCCAGCCCCCCGGGGGTCCCTGCGCCTCCTCTGCCGCGGCTCTGGGTTCAGTTTCAGCCGTTCTGATCTGCACTGGATCCGCCAGAGACCCGGGCAGGGGCTGCAGTGGGTCGCAGCCATCGACAGCTACGGCGGCACCTACTGCCCGCCGTCCCTGCGGGGCCGGGTCACGATCTCCAGGGACAACGGGCAGAACTCCATGTCCCTGACCATGAACAACCTCAAGGACGAGGATTCCGGATCCTATTTCTGCGCCAAAGAGTCCGGCACTAACACTGCTGCTGGTGCTCTTGAATCTATTGACCCATCCCCATCCCCAGGTCCCCCCCTGTCCACGTTCCCCAGGTCCTTCCCTCCAACCCTGACCCCATCGCTGACCCCCACGGACCCAAATCCGGCCCATTTTCCCCAAATCTCGACCATTGGCACCCAGGTTTGGGGAGCTTGGGTGAGACTGGGAGCCCAGAGCTGAGGTTTGGGGCCAGGAGCTGAGGTTTGGGGCCAGGAGCTGAGGTTTGGGGCCAGGAGCTGAGGTTTGGGGCAGAACCAGCTCAGAGCTGGGACACGGGGACAGGAATGGGGTCAGGGGCTGGGGATTGGGGGAAGGGGCTGCGGAACGGGGACAGGGGGGACACGGGGATGGGGACGGGGTCAATACCATAAGCAAGAGCACCAGCAGCCCAATCCCAACCAGCAGCAGCTCTGGCGCAGAAATAGGATCCGGAATCCTCGTCCTTGAGGCTGTTCATGGTCAGCGTCACCGAGCTCTGCCCGTTGTCCCTGCAGATCCTGACCCGGCCCTGCACCGAGGGCGCGTACCCGGTGCTGCCACCATTGCTGATACTGGCGACGAATTCCAGCCCCTGCTCAGGTCTTTGACGGACCCAGATCATGGCAAAACTGCCAAAATCGAACACGGCCACTCCCCCATCCCCAAACCTTCACCGGTTTTGCCCCAAATTCCCTTTGTCTGGCCTCAAATATGCAACAGAGGTTTCCCGTGTGCTGAAGCGCCTTAAACCCTGCAATTAGCCCCAAATCCACCCATTAATTAATTGGGCACCTCCGCCCAACTTTTGCATCTCCTCGTCCCTGTGTCCCCTGTGTGCCGCAGGGCTCCGGGCCAAAGTGACCCTGCTGGAGCCCGGGGGCACCTCCAGCCCCCCGGGGGTCCCTGCGCCTCCTCTGCCGAGCGTCCGGGTTCAGTTTTGGGAATTCTGGGATGGTTTGGATCCGCCAGAGACCCGGGCAGGGGCTGGAGTGGCTCGCGGGGATCAACAAGGACGGTTCCAGCACGGCTACGCGCCGTCGGTCAATGGCCGGTTCACCATCTCCAGGGACAACGGGCAGAGCTTCGTAACCCTGACCATGGCCAAGCTCAGGGCCGAGGATTCCGGATCCTATTTCTGCACAAAAACTGTCGGTGCTGGTTGGGGTGCTGCTGTTTCACCCCATCCCCATCCCCAGGTCCCCCCCTGTCCCCGTTCCCCGGGTCCTTCCCTCCAACCCTGACCCCATCGCTGACCCCCATGGACCCAAATCCGGCCCATTTTCCCCAAATCTCGACCATTGGCACCCAGGTTTGGGGAGCTCGGTTGAGACTGGGAGCCCAGAGCTGAGGTTTGGGGCCAGGAGCTGAGATTTGGGGCCAGGAGCTGAGGTTTGGGGCCAGGAGCTGAGATTTGGGGCCAGGAGCTGAGGTTTGGGGCCAGGAGCTGAGGTTTGGGGCCAGGAGCTGAGGTTTGGGGCAGAACCAGCTCAGAGCTGGGACACGGGGACAGGAATGGGGTCAGGGGCTGGGGATTGGGGGAAGGGGCTGGGGAACGGGGACAGGGGGGACACGGGGATGGGGACAGGGTCAATATGAGAACCAAGAGCAGCAGCACCAGCACCCTTGGCACAGAAATAGGATCCGGAATCCTGGTCCTTGAGGCTGTTCATGGTCAGCGTCACCGAGCTCTGCCCGTTGTCCCTGGAGATCGTGAACCGGCCCTTGACCGAGGGCGCGTACGCGGTCCAATCAGCATTCTTGGTGATCGCTGCGACTTCTTCCAGCCCCTGCCCGGGTCTCTGGCGGATCCAGAACATGGAGAAACTGCCGAAACTGAACCCGGAGCCGCGGCAGAGGAGGCGCAGGGACCCCCGGGGGGCTGGAGGTGCCCCCGGGCTCCAGCAGGGTCACTTTGGCCGGAGCCCTGCGGCACACAGGGGACGTGGGCACGGCCAAAGCTCAGACATTGACCCCAAAATCCGGAATCTTGGCCCCAAATTGGGACCCTTGCACCTCCCCATCCTCATCCTCTTGATCCCGCTGGCACTCCCAGCTGGTTCCCGCCCCTTTTTTCAAAAATCCACGCCCACTTTGAGGCCCTGGACCAATCAGGTTTCTCGTCCCTGTGTCCCCTGTGTGCCGCAGGGCTCCGGGCCAAAGTGACCCTGCTGGAGCCCGGGGGCACCTCCAGCCCCCCGGGGGTCCCTGCGCCTCCTCTGCCGCGGCTCCGGGTTCAGTTTCGGGAGTTTTGGGATGCAATGGGTCCGCCAGAGACCCGGGCAGGGGCTGGAGTGGCTCGCGGGGATCTACAGTGGTGGCAGCACCATCTACGCGCCGTCAGTCAAGGGCCGGGTCAGGATCTGCAGGGACAACGGGCAGAGCTCGGTGACGCTGACCATGAACAGCCTCAAGGACGAGGATTCCGCCGTCTATTTCTGTGCGAAACGTGCTGGTGCTGGTTGAGATGCTGCTGCTGCTGCTCTTGCTTATGGTATTGACCCCGTCCCCATCCCCGTGTCCCCCCTGTCCCCGTTCCCCAGCCCCTTCCCCCAATCCCCAGCCCCTGACCCCATTCCTGTCCCCGTGTCCCAGCTCTGAGCTGGTTCTGTCCCAAATCTCAGCTCCTGGCCCCAAACCTCAGCTCTGGGCTCCCAGTCTCAACCGAGCTCCCCAAACCTGGGTGCCAATGGTCGAGATTTGGGGAAAATGGGCTGGATTTGGGTCCGTGGGGGTCAGCGATGGGGTCAGGGTTGGAGGGAAGGACCCGGGGAACGGGGACAGGGGGGGACCTGGGGATGGGGATGGGTCAATAGATTCAAGAGCACCAGCAGCAGTGTTAGTGCCGGACTCTTTGGCGCAGAAATAGGATCCGGAATCCTCGTCCTTGAGGTTGTTCATGGTCAGGGACATGGAGTTCTGCCCGTTGTCCCTGGAGATCGTAAACCGCCCGCAGGACGGGCGGTAGGTGCCGCCCGTAGCTGTCGATGGCTGCGACCCACTGCAGCCCCTGCCGGGTCTCTGGCGGATCCAGTGCAGATCAGAACGGCTGAAACTGAACCCGACGCTCGGCAGAGGAGGCGCAGGGACCCCCGGGGGGCTGGAGGTGCCCCCGGGCTCCAGCAGGGTCACTTTGGCCCGGAGCCCTGCGGCACACAGGGGACGTGGGGACGGCCAAAGCTCAAACATTGACCCCAAAATCCGGAATCTTGGCCCCAAGTTATGAACATTGGAGTTCATCATCCTTCTCCTGCTGCTCCTGCTTCTCCTCCTGGTGGGTCCCGCCCCTTTTTCCTGCTGGCCACACCCGCTTTGAGGCCCTGGACCAATCAGGTTTCTCGTCCCTGTGTCCCCTGTGTGCCGCAGGGCTCCGGGCCAAAGTGACCCTGCTGGAGCCCGGGGGCACCTCCAGCCCCCCGGGGGTCCCTGCGCCTCCTCTGCCGCGGCTCTGGGTTCAGTTTCGGCAGTTATGCCATGTACTGGGTTCGCCAGAGACCCGGGCAGGGGCTGGAATGGCTCGCGGAGATCAGCAGCAGTGGTGCTTACACCTTCTACGCGCCCTCGGTGCAGGGCCGGGTCACGATCTCCAGGGACAACGGGCAGAGCTCGGTGACGCTGACCATGAACAGCCTCAAGGACGAGGATTCCGGATCCTATTTCTGCGCCAAATCTGCTGGTGCTGCTGCTGGTGGTTACGGTGCTGGTGCTATTGAGCAGCTATTGGGGACCCCCCTGTCCCCGTTCCCCAGCCCCTGACCCCATCCCTGTCCCTCTGCCCCAGCCCCGCTCTGGCTCTGCCCCAAATGTCACCTCTGGGCCACGCTCAGTGCCCTCATTGCCCAAATCCCAGCCCTTCATCACCTCAACTTTCCCCCCAGTTTTGCCCATTTGACCCAAATCTCTCCAGCGCCCTGGCCCCCGATAGCTTCGGGGCTGGCCATGAACCTCAAGGGCCAGGATTCCCCGCTCCTATTTCTGTGACACACGTGGCAAAACCAGAGAGGTTTTGCTGGCTGGACGAGCGCATGCTGGTGGTTCTGGCGACCATCCTGGGTTTGGCCCTGTCCCCTTCTCTCCTGGTCGCCCAAGTGTCCCCAAAGCGCAGAGCCTTGCCCAGATCCCAACCCCTGAGCCGGCTCTTGACCATTTCTCCGTTTCTCTTTCCCCTCCTGGGCCCCAAGCCTCGACCCTTGGCCGTTGATCTTCCCCCAAAGCCTGCCCTAAAGGTCAGCGCTGGGCCCAGGGCTGAGGGCACGAATTCGGTCACCGAGAGCGGGGACGAGGGTTGGGATTTGGGGGGAGGGTCCGGGGTTTGGGGACATTTGGGGACACGACAATGGCGCGTAGTCGCTGCTGCCACCACCAGTGCTGATACTGGCGACGAATTCCAGCCCCTGCCCAGGTCTTTGGCAGACCCAGATCATGGCAAAACTGCCAAAATCGAACACGGCCGCTCCCCCATCCCCAAACCTTCACTGGTTTTACCCCAAATTCCCTTTGTCTGGCCTCAAATCTCCAACAGAGGTTTCCCGTGTGCTGAAGCGCCTTAAACCCTGCAATTAGCCCCGAGCCACCCATTAATTAATTGGCACCTCCGCCCGACTTTTGCATCTCCTCGTCCCCACGTCCCCTGTGTGCCGCAGGGCTCCGGGCCAAAGTGACCCTGCTGGAGCCCGGGGGCACCTCCAGCCCCCCGGGGGTCCCTGCGCCTCCTCTGCCGCGGCTCCGGGTTCAGTTTCGGCAGTTATGGAATGTTCTGGATCCGCCAGAGACCCGGGCAGGGGCTGGAATTCGTAGCACAGATCAGCAATGGTGGCAGCACCTGGTACCCGCCCTCGGTGCAGGGCCGGGTCAGGATCTCCAGGGACAACGGGCAGAGCTCGGTGACGCTGACCATGAACAGCCTCAAGGACGAGGATTCCGGATCCTATTTCTGCGCCAAATCCTACAGTGCTGGTAGCGCTGCTGCTGCTGCTGCTGCTTATGTTGACCGTGCCCGTGGTGGCACCAGCCCTGCCTGAGGCCCCTTTTCCCTAAATCCCCGACCCTTCCCCCAAACCTCAGCTCCCGGCCCTTTGTCCCAAATCTGCCCCATGTGCCCCAATGGTCAGCACTGACCCCAAACCCTGCCCTGCTTCTGCCCCAAAACCCAACTATTGGCCCCAAACCTTCACCCCTGGCCCCCCGTTCTGGCCTCCTCAAGTCAGGGCCAGGGGAGTGGGGGGAGATTTGGGTGAAATGGGCAAAATTAACAGAAAGTCGACACTTGGGGCAGCAGGAGTGGACTTTGGGGGAAAATGGCCGAGATTTGATGAAGAGGGCCAAGATGTGGAGGAGAGACCAGAGGACTGCGGGACATCGGGGTACAAAGTGGAGGGGATTTGGGCCAAGAGCAGAACCATCAATAAATGCAACAGCAACAGCACCATCGCTGCTGGCACAGCCACCATCAATGCATCGGCCACAGAAATAGGATCCGGAATCCTCGTCCTTGAGGCTGTTCATGGTCAGCGTCACCGAGCTCTGCCCGTTGTCCCTGGAGATCGTGAACCGGCCCTGCACCGAATCCGAGTAGCCGATGCTGCCACCGTTGCTCTTGATCCCCGCGACGAATTCCAGCCCCTGCCCGGGTCCCTGGCGGATCCAGAACATGGAGAAACTGCCGAAACTGAACCCAGAGCCGCGGCAGAGGAGGCGCAGGGACCCCCGGGGGGCTGGAGGTGCCCCCGGGCTCCAGCAGGGTCACTTTGGCCCGGAGCCCTGCGGCACACAGGGGACACAGGGACGAGAAACCTGATTGGTCCAGGGCCTCACAGTGGGTGTGGCCTGCTGGAAAAAGGGGCGGGGCCCACCTGGGAGGGCCATCAGGAGCAGCAGGAGAAGGACAAAGGGTCCCAATTTGGGGCCAAGGGTCAGGATTTTGGGGTCACGGGTTGAGCTTTGGCCGTCCCCATGTCCCCTGTGTCCCTGTCGTGGTTTGGCACGGGCACAACGGCAGCGCCCCATGGAAACGCACTTTGTCACATGTGTGCCGCTGCCAGACGGCACCGGGGAATAAGCAAAGCAGCTTCCTTAGGAATGGAGGGGAAAGGTTCATTAACTAAAGCACAAAAGACAAGGACACACGCACACACACACACACACAGAGGAACAATGGAAACCTCACCACAGCACTTCCTCCTCCCCCTGCCAGACTCTCCCAATTCACCTCCCGAATTTCAACGCTCAGTCCATCGGCACCCTGTAAATGCTCAATTCTCAGTCCGTCCAGAGGAGAAGTCCTTCCTGGGCCACGGTGACCTCTTCCTCTCCATGCCCAGTGCTCTCAGCACATGAACAGGGACCAGAGCTGCTTCCAGGGCTGTCCTTTTGAAGGACAACACCCCGATGGTCAAACCAGGCGCCAGTTCCAGAATCTGAACGCCCATTGGCCTCTGGCCGCTCCATGCGCAGAAAACGCATTTCCTGTAAACCCACAGCGTTCCCGCAGGGCTCCGGGCCAAAGTGACCCTGCTGGAGCCCGGGGGCACCTCCAGCCCCCCGGGGGTCCCTGCGCCTCCTCTGCCGAGCGTCCGGGTTCAGTATTGGCAGTTATGCCATGTACTGGGTCCGACAGAGACCCGGGCAGGGGCTGGAATGGGTCGCGGAGATCAGCAGAGGTGGCAGCACCTGGTACGCGGATTCGGTCAAGGGCCGGTTCACGATCTCCAGGGACAACGGGCAGAGCTCGGTGACGCTGACCATGAACAGCCTCAAGGACGAGGATTCCGGATCCTATTTCTGCGCCAAATCTGCTGGTGCTGGTGCTGGTGCTGCTCGTATTGATGCCGGTGCCACCACCATCCCCGGGTCCCCCCCGTCCCCGCTGCCCAGACCCTTCCCCCACAGCCCAAGCCCACCCCCAGCCCGTGACCATTGATCCCAGCCTTGCGCGGCCTCGGCCCCAATTCTCACCCGCCGGCCCCAAACCGCAGCTCCTGACCCCAAATCTCCTCTCTGTGCCCCAAAACTTTGCTCCAAAGCTCTGTTCCAAATGTTGGTCAACTCTATGGCCAAGAGCTGAGAATTTGGGGCAGAACCAGCTCAGAGCTGGGACACGGGGACAGGAATGGGGTCAGGGGCTGGGGATTGGGGGAAGGGGCTGGGGAACGGGGACAGGGGGGACACGGGGATGGGGACGGGGTCAATACCATAGGCAACATTCTCCCACCCAGCACCACCAGCATAAGCGTTTTTGGCGCAGAAATAGGATCCGGAATCCTCGTCCTTGAGGCTGTTCATGGTCAGCGTCACCGAGCTCTGCCCGTTGTCCCTGCAGATCGTGACCCGGCCCTGCACTGACGGCGCGTACTCGGTGTAAGCACCACTGCTGCTGATGCTGGCGACGAATTCCAGCCCCTGCCCGGGTCTTTGTCGGACCCAGCTCATCCCAAAACTCCCGAAACTGAACCCGGACGCTCGGCAGAGGAGGCGCAGGGACCCCCGGGGGGCTGGAGGTGCCCCCGGGCTCCAGCAGGGTCACTTTGGCCCGGAGCCCTGCGGCACACAGGGGACACGGGGACGAGGAGATGCAAAAGTCGGGCGGAGGTGCCCAATTAATTAATGGGTGGCTCGGGGCTAATTGCAGGGTTTCAGGCACTTTAGCACACGGGAAACCTCTGTTGGAGATTTGAGGCCAGACAAAGGGAATTTGGGGCAAAACCGGTGAAGGTTTGGGGATGGGGGAGTGGCCGTGTTCGATTTTGGCAGTTTTGCCATGATCTGGGTCCGTCAAAGACCTGGGCATTGGCTGGAATTCGTCGCCAGTATCAGCACTGGTGGTGGCAGCACCGACTACGCGCCCTCGGTCAAGGGCCGGGTCAGGATCTCCAGGGACAACGGGCAGAGCTCGTTGACGCTGACCATGAACAGCCTCAGGGACGAGGATTCCGGATCCTGTTTCTGCGCCAGACGTCACACCAGTGGTTGCGGCAACCCTGCTTTTCCTGATGGCGTTGATGGTGGGTGTGGTCCCGAGCCCTCTCCTCTCTGTTCCCAAGTATCACAGAATTCTCTGATCCTTCCCCAAATCCAGGCCTTTTTCTCAAATCTCGGCCATTTTCCCCCAAAGTCCTCCCTGCTGCCCCAACCTGGGCTTTCCCCCAATTTTGCCCATTTCACCCAAATCTCCCCGGCCCCCGGCACGCATTGGGCCGAACCAACGTGGGGCCGGTGCCAGAGAGGCGGTTCAGTGTTGGGGCCGCCCGAGCTTTGCCCAAAATCTCCAGATTTTCAGTGGTTTTGGCCGTGATTTTCCCATGGGTTTGTGGCACCGGGGAAATCTCCGGTTGGGATTTCTCCGTGGGCCGGGGCAGAGCAAAGGAGCCTCAGTTCAAGCCCTGGATTGCAGCATCCGGGCCCTGCCAGGCACGGGCCGGGATTTGGGGCAAAAATGGGAAATCTGGGGCGTGGGGACAGAACTGGGGGCCACAGGTGAATATTTGGGGCCAATTGTTGAGTTTTAGGGTCAGTGGTGACATTTCGTGCCTAATGAGGAGAAAGAGTCAATTAGTGGGACAAGGTCTGAGGTTTGGGGAAAAAAAATGGAGAGTTTGGGGACTCAGTTATGAGAAGGGAGCAAAACCCAGGAGCTGGATGCCATCCCGGGCATCGTCACCATAACCAGCAGCAGGAACACAACCGGAGCAAGAAGCTTTGGCGCAGAAATAGGATCCGGAATCCTCGTCCTTGAGGCTGTTCATGGTCAGCGTCACCGAGCTCTGCCCGTTGTCCCTGGAGATCGTGACCCGGCCCTGCACCGAGGGCGCGTAGTCGGTGTAAGCAGCATTGTTGCTGATCCCCGCGAGCCACTGCAGCCCCTGCCCAGGTCTCTGTCGGACCCAGAACATTCCATAACTGCCGAAACTGAACCCGGACGCTCGGCAGAGGAGGCGCAGGGACCCGGAGCCCTGCGGCACACAGGGGACACGGGGACGAGAAACCTGATTGGTCCAGGGCCTCCAAGTAGGTGTGGCCAGCAGGAAAAATGGGCGGGACCCACCAGGAGGAGAAGCAGGAGCAGCAGGAGAAGGATGTTGAACTCCAATGTTCATAATTTGGGGCCAAGAGTCAGGATTTTGGGGTCAATGTCTGAGCTTTGGCCGTGCCCACGTCCCCTGTGTGCCGCAGGGCTCCGGGCCAAAGTGACCCTGCTGGAGTCCGGGGGCACCTCCAGCCCCCCGGGGGTCCCTGCGCCTCCTCTGCCGAGTGTCCGGGTTCGATTTCGGCCGCACCAGTCTGATGTGGATCCACCAGAGACCCGGGCAGGGGCTGGAATACGTCGCAGGGATTGACTACGATGGATACACCCGGTACCCGTCATCGTTCATGGGCCGGTTCACGATCTCCAGGGACGACGGGCAGAGCTCGGTGACGCTGACCATGAACAGCCTCAAGGACGAGGATTCCGGATCCTATTTCTGCGCCAAATCTGATTATGCTGGTGCTGGTGCTGCTGCTGCTTTTATTGACCGTGCCCGTGGTGGCACCAGCCCTGCCTGAGGCCCCTTTTCCCTAAATCCCCGACCCTTTCCCCAAACCTCAGCTCCCGGCCCTTTGTCCCAAATCTGCCCATGTGCCCCAATGGTCAGCACTGACCCCAAACCCTGCCCTGCTTCTGCCCCAAAACCCAACCATTGCCCCAAACCTTCACCCCTGGCCCCCCGTTCTGGCCTCCTCAAGTCAGGGCCAGGGGAATGGGGGGAGATTTGGGTGAAATGGGCAAAATTAACAGAAAGTCGAGACTTGGGGCAGCAGGAGTGGACTTTGGGGGAAAATGGCCGAGATTTGATGAAGAGGGCCGAGATGTGGAGGAGAGACCAGAGGACTGCGGGACATTGGGGTACAAAGTGGAGGGGATTTGGGCCAAGAGCAGAACCATCAATAAATGCAACAGCAACAGCACCATCGCTGCTGGCACAGCCCCCATCAATGCATCGGCCACAGAAACAGGATCCGGAATCCTGCGTCCCTGAGGCTGTTCATGGTCGGCATTTCGGAGGCTCTGCCCGTTGTCCCTGGAGATCCTGACCCGGCCCTGCACCGAGGGCGCGTACCTGGTCCAACCAGTATCGCTGCTGATCCCCGCGAGCCACTCCAGCCCCTGCCCGGGTCTCTGGCGGACCCAGAACATTCCAAAACTCCCGAAACTGAACCCGACGCTCCCCATCCGGGAGGCTCACGGGCCCCCGGGGGCTGGAGGTGCCCCGGACTCCAGCAGGGTCACTTTGGCCCGACCCCTGCAATAGCACAGGGGACACGGGGACGGCCAAAGCTCCGACTTTGACCCCATCCCTGTACTCTTGGCCCCAAATTGGGACCCCTGGACCTGCTGGTGCTGGAGCAGCCCGGAGCTGCACTCGGCCCTGTCAAACACAGATGTTAGAATGACCAAACCCTGGAACTTCTGTTTCCTTTCCTGTCCGTCAGCACCGCCGCGGCGCCAGGAAGGGAAGCGGGGGAGGCTGCGAGCCCCAAAACCGCGGCGGCTCCTGGCTCCCTCCCACCTGGGGCTTCGCTCCCTTCCCGCCCGGCCTCGGTGTCGGGGTGCTGCCGCTGTAGGGGCTTGGGGCTGGAATCCATCTCTCTGCCACCTCTGGAGAATCAAAAACTCCCTTTTTTTTTCCCCAAAACCATGAAATTCCCTGGGGAGATGAAATTGCTCGACATTGATCTGGAGCCGAGGGCTCCATGCCCGGAAGAGGCAGATGGGGCCGAGGGTGGATTCGCCCGAACATTCCATGGGTCAAGGCCCGGGTCAGCCCCAAGGGACAGCCCGGGGGACGTCGGTGACGCTGACCATCAGTGACTAGACGGAGGGTCTGGGGACCGCTCGGGACAGCTGGGGAAACGCCACGGGGACATGGCCATGGGGACAAACGCCATGGGGACATGGACATGAAAATATGGATTTGGGGACAGGGCCAAAGCACTGAACGCGCTGTCAGCACTGCCACCAGTAATTACCCGGTGCACGAGAAATAGGATCGGTGAAATCGGCATCCCTGAGGAACGTGTTCATGGTCAGCAGTGGACTTTGAAGAAAATCTGCCGCGATTGATCCCTGGAGATCCTGAACGGCCCAGCACTGTGATACGGGGGCAGAGCGGGGTTCACACCCATCACCATTGATCCCATAAGAAATTCCAGCGCCTGCCCGAACCTCTGGTGTGACTCCAATACATTCCAGAATTCCGAAACTGAACCTTGAGGCTGTTCGGCAGGGCGGCGAGCAGGGCCCCGTGGCTGGAGGTGCCCCGCGCTCCAGCAGGGTCACTTTGCGCCCCAGAGCGATCTGGCGGCACACTGCCCAGGACGTGGGCACGCCAGATCTGGCAAAATTGCAAACCCCAAAACGGACTCCTCGCCCCAAACCTTGGCACCGGTTTTGCCCCAAATTCCCCTTTCTCTGGCCTCAAATCCCAACAGAGGTTTCCGTGTGCTGGCGCCTTAAACCCTGCAATTAGCCCCAAATCCACGCCCACTTTGAGGCACCTCGGACCGACTTTTGCATCTCCTCGTCCCCACGTCCCCTGTGTGCGCGGGGCTCCGGGCCAAAGTGACCCTGCTGGAGCCCGGGGGCACCTCCAGCCCCCCGGGGGTCCCTGCGCCTCCTCTGCCGAGCGTCCAGGTTCAGTTTTGGCAGTTTTGGGATGGGCTGGGTCCGCCAGAGACCCGGGCAGGGGCTGGAATACGTCGCCAGTATCAGCAATGGTGGCAGCACCTAGTACGCGCCGTCAGTCAAGGGCCGGTTCACGATCTCCAGGGACAACGGGCAGAGCTCGGTGACGCTGACCATGAACAGCCTCAAGGACGAGGATTCCGGATCCTATTTCTGCGCCAGAGCTGCTGCTGGTTGGGATTGGGCTGCTGGTGCTCTTGCTTATGGTATTGACCCCGTCCCCATCCCCGTGTCCCCCTGTCCCCGTTCCCCAGCCCCTTCCCCAATCCCCAGCCCCTGACCCCATTCGTTCCCACTCTGAGCTGGTTCTGCCCCAAATCTCAGCTCCTGGCCCCAAACCTCAGCTCCTGGCCCCAAATCTCAGCTCCTGGCCCCAAACCTCAGCTCCTGGCCCCAAATCTCCATTCCTGGCCCCAAATCTCAGCACCTGGCCCCAAACCTCAGCTCCTGGCCCCAAATCTCAGCTCCTGGCCCCAAATCTCCATTCCTGGCCCCAAATCAGGGCCGGTCCCACCCTCGGCTCAGCCCCGACCCTCAAATCCCCACTGTTGCCCCCAGACTTGTCCAGTTTTACCCCAAATCTCCCCGGCTGGCACCGAGTCACAGCCACCGACCCAAATCTGGCCCGTTGGCCTCACATCGGGACTTCTGGGCCAAAATTGGAATTCTTGACCCCTGACCTCAACCTTGGGGCCAAATCCTGACATTTCAGTGACATTTGGGGAATGCGGGCACTGAGGGTGGCCCAGAGGTGACATTTGGGGCAGAGCCAGGGCGGGGCTGGGGCAGAGGGACAGGGATGGGGTCAGGGGCTGGGGAACGGGGACAGCGGGGTCCCCAATAGCTGCTCAATAGCACCAGCACCATAACCACCAGCACCAGCAGATTTGGCGCAGAAACAGGATCCGGAATCCTCGTCCTTGAGGCTGCTCATGGTCAGCTCGGCCAATCAGAGGCCAGGGAGCTGGAGAGATTTGGGAGAAATGGGCAAAAGTGGGGAGAAAATGCAGATTGGGGAAGGTAGGGGCAGAGTTTGGGTTAAAATGGTGAAGATTTGAGGAGAACGGCTGGAATTTGGGGGAAGGATCAGAGGATTCGCGGAGATTTGAGCACCAAGCGGTGGCAGCCTGGGACCTCGAGCAGAAGCAGCAACATAAGCAACAGCACCAGCACTGGTACCACAGCCACCATCAACACATTTGGCACAGAAATAGGATCCGGAATCCTCGTCCCTGAGGCTGTTCATGGTCAGCGTCACCGAGCTCTGCCCGTTGTCCCTGCAGATCCTGACCCGGCCCTGCACCGAATCCGAGTAGCCGATGCTGCCACCGTTGCTCTTGATCCCCGCGACGAATTCCAGCCCCTGCCCGGGTCTCTGGCGGATCCAGAACATGGCGTAACTGCCGAAACTGAACCCGGAGCCGCGGCACAGCAACGTCAGGGACCCCCGGGGGGCTGGAGGTGCCCCCGGGCTCCAGCAGGGTCACTTTGGCCCGGAGCCCTGCGGCACACAGGGGACGTGGGCACGGCCAAAGCTCAAACATTGACCCCAAAATCCTGACTCTTGGCCCCAAATTGGGACCCTAGGAGTTCATCATCCTCCTCCCAGGTGGGTCCCGCCCCTTATTCCAGGTGCCACGCCCACTGTGGGGCCCTGGACCAATCAGGTTTCTCGTCCCCACGTCCCCTGTGTGCCGCAGGGCTCCGGGCCAAAGTGACCCTGCTGGAGCCCGGGGGCACCTCCAGCCCCCCGGGGGTCCCTGCGCCTCCTCTGCCGAGCGTCCGGGTTCAGTTTCGGCAGTTATGGAATGTTCTGGATCCGCCAGAGACCCGGGCAGGGGCTGGAATGGGTCGCAGGGATCTACAGCAATGGTGTCAACACCTACTACGCGCCCTCAGTCAAGGGCCGGTTCACGATCTCCAGGGACAACGGGCAGAGCTCGGTGACGCTGACCATGAGCAGCCTCAAGGACGAGGATTCCGGATCCTATTTCTGCGCCAAAAATGCTGGTGCTGGTGGTGCTGGGTGGGAGTACTTTGCCTATGGTATTGACCCCGTCCCCATCCGCGTGTCCCCCCAGTCCCCGTTCCCCAGCCCCTTCCCCCAATCCCCAGCCCCTGACCCCATTCCTGTCCCCGTGTCCCAGCTCTGAGCTGGTTCTGCCCCAAACCTCAGCTCCTGGCCCCAAATCTCAGCTCCTGGCCCCAAACCTCAGCTCCTGGCCCCAAACCTCAGCTCTGGGCTCCCAGTCTCAACCGAGCTCCCCAAACCTGGGTGCCAATGATCGAGATTTGGGGAAAATGGGCCGGATTTGGGTCCGTGGGGGTCAGCGATGGGGTCAGGGTTGGAGGGAAGGACCCGGGGAACGGGGACAGGGGGGGACCCGGGGATGGGGATGGGGAGAGCACGGGCACCGTCAATAAAACCAGCACCATTAGCAGCACCAGCACCAGCAGCTTTGGCGCAGAAATAGGATCCGGAATCCTCGTCCCTGAGGCTGTTCATGGTCAGCGTCACCGAGTTCTGCCCGTCGTCCCTGGAGATCGTGAAGCGGCCCTTGACTGACGGCGCGTACCCGGTCCAATCAGCATTCTTGGTGATCGCTGCGACTTCTTCCAGCCCCTGCCCGGGTCTCTGGCGGATCCAGAACATTCCATAACTCCCGAAACTGAACCCGGACGCTCGGCAGAGGAGGCGCAGGGACCCCCGGGGGGCTGGAGGTGCCCCCGGGCTCCAGCAGGGTCACTTTGGCCCGGAGCCCTGCGGCACACAGGGGACGTGGGGACGAGAAACCTGATTGGTCCAGGGCCTCACAGTGGGCGTGGCCAGCAGGAAAAAGGGGCGGGGCCCACCTGGGAGGGCCATCAGGAGCAGGAGGAGAAGGACAAAGGGTCCCAATTTGGGGCCAAGGGTCAGGATTTTGGGGTCACGGGTTGAGCTTTGGCCGTGCCCACGTCCCCTGTGTGCCGCAGGGCTCCGGGCCAAAGTGACCTGTTGTATTAAACACGTTTACAACAATACGGATGCAGTAATATATTATACAACTATACTTATGCATTACAGTAATACCTCATACCAGTTACATTGCACCAGCATCTATCTCTACTTGTCGAGGCGGTCACAGCTCAAAGTGAATCCCTTAAATGTCCCGAACCAAATCCCTCATTGCTTGTTGGTGGCTCACCTATTCCCAGGTGTCTTGATTACACAATCAGGTCTAGACCTCTTTGTGCCTTCCACCTGCCACTCTCAGCTTCACCAACGCCGCCTGCCCCACTCCGTCCCAGTGGGTCACAGTAGCCCCACACACTTTACACTAATACTTATACATTAAACATTACAGCCATACTTATATATTACAGTGAGCATCACAACAACAGAGTCCAGCCCCTCCAGGGGCTTTTCCCGAAGCACCCAGCCAGGAGCATCTGCAGCTAATCCAGCAGCGACCCAACGAAGGATATTGCTGCCAGACTGCCACAGAGCCCTGGCATGTCCAAAGCTTCTCCAACCCTCTCCTGGGGTCTACCCTCCTGGGGTCAATCCTCTTCTGAGATTATTCATCCCCTCCGGGGGAACTCAGCATCTTCTCCAGGGACTCTCCTGGTCCTCACCCTCTGCTGGGGTCTTGGGATTCTTCCCTTCCCTCCTGGGGTTCCTCGTCTTTGCAGCAGTCTTCTCCGGGGCAGCCTTCTCCTGCTTCTTGTAGCTCTTCTTGCAGTCTTCTGACTCTTTGTCCGGCTCCACCCTTTTATGGCCCTGGTTCTCAATTACGCACAGGTGTGAACACAGCTGCAACTCATTGGGGAATACTGTGCCCCCTTACAACTCTCCCTACAGTGACCCTGCTGGAGCCCGGGGGCACCTCCAGCCCCCCGGGGGTCCCTGCGCCTCCTCTGCCAAGCGTCCGGGTTCAGTTTCGGGAGTTTTGGGATGGGCTGGATCCGACAGAGACCTGGGCAGGGGCTGCAGTGGCTCGCAGGGATCTACAGGGATGGTGCTTACACCAACTACGCGCCGTCGGTCAATGGCCGGGTCACGATCTCCAGGGACAATGGGCAGAGCTTCATGACCCTGACCATGGCCAAGCTCAGGGCCGAGGATTCCGGATCCTATTTCTGCACAAAAGCTGTCGGTGCTGGTTGGGGTGCTGCTGTTTCACCCCATCCCCATCCCCGGGTCCCCCCCCCCATCCCCGTTCCCCGGGTCCTTCCCTCCAACCCTGACCCCATCGCTGACCCCCACGGACCCAAATCCGGCCCATTTTCCCCAAATCTCGACCATTGGCACCCAGGTTTGGGGAGCTCGGTTGAGACTGGGAGCCCAGAGCTGAGGTTTGGGGCCAGGAGCTGAGATTTGGGGCCAGGAGCTGAGATTTGGGGCAGAACCAGCTCAGAGCTGGGACACGGGGACAGGAATGGGGTCAGGGGCTGGGGATTGGGGGAAGGGGCTGGGGAACGGGGACAGGGGGGACACGGGGATGGGGACGGGGTCAATACGATAGGCATCAGCAGCAGCACCCCAAGGTCCCCGTTCCCCAGCCCCTGACCCCATCCCTGTCCCTCTGCCCCAGCCCCGCCCTGGCTCTGCCCCAAATGTCACCTCTGGGCCACGCTCAGTGCCCTCATTGCCCAAATCCCAGCCCTTCATCACCTCAACTTTCCCCCCAGTTTTGCCCATTTGACCCAAATCTCTCCAGCGCCCTGGCCCCCGATTGCTCGGGCTGGCCATGAACCTCAAGGACGAGGATTCCCGCTCCTATTTCTGTGACACACGTGGCAAAACCAGAGAGGTTTTGCTGGCTGGACAGGCGCTGCTGGTGGTTCTGGCAACCATCCTGGGTTTGGCCCTGTCCCCTTCTCTCCTGGTCGCCCAAGTGTCCCCAAAGCGCAGAGCCTTGCCCAGATCCCAACCCCTGAGCCGGCTCTTGACCATTTCTCCGTTTCTCTTTCCCCTCCTGGGCCCCAAGCCTCGACCCTTGGCCGTTGATCTTCCCCCAAAGCCTGCCCTAAAGGTCAGCGCTGGGCCCAGGGCTGAGGGCACGAATTCGGTCACCGAGAGCGGGGACGAGGGTTGGGATTTGGGGGGAGGGTCCGGGGTTTGGGGACATTTGGGGACACGACAATGGGGGCGGTGCGCATACAACAGGCGTCATTATCACCAGCCCAAGCAGCAGCACCCTTGGCGCAGAAATAGGATCCGGAATCCTCGTCCTTGAGGCTGTTCATGGTCAGCGTCACCGAGCTCTGCCCGTTGTCCCTGCAGATCCTGACCCGGCCCTGCACCGAGGGCGCTTACCCGATGCTACCACCATTGCTGTAGATCCCCGCGAGCCACTCCAGCCCCTGCCCGGGTCTCTGTCGGACCCAGTACATGGGGTAACTGCCAAAACTGAACCCGGAGCCGCGGCAGAGGAGGCGCAGGGACCCCCGGGGGGCTGGAGGTGCCCCCCGGCTCCAGCAGGGTCACTTTGGCCCGGAGCCCTGCTGCACACAGGGGACACGGGGACGAGAAACCTGATTGGTCCAGGGCCTCAAAGTGGGTGTGGCCTGCTGGAAAAAGGGGCGGGACCCACCTGGGAGCACCATCAGGAGCAGGAGGAGAAGGACAAAGGGTCCCAATTTGGGGCAAAGGGTCAGGATTTTGGGGTCACGGGTTGAGCTTTGGCCGTCCCCATGTCCCCTGTGTCCCTGTCGTGGTTTGGCACGGGCACAACGGCAGCGCCCCATGGAAACGCACTTTGTCTGGTGTGCGCTGCCAGGCGGGACCGGGGAATAAGCAAAGCAGCTTCCTTAGGAATAGAGGGAAAGGTTCATTAACTAAAGCACAAAAGACAAGGACACACGCACACACACACACACAGAGGAACAATGGAAACCTCACCACAGCACTTCCTCCTCCCCCTACCAGACTCTCCCAATTCACCTCCCGAATTTCAACGCTCAGTCCATCGTCACCCTGTAAATGCTCAATTCTCAGTCCGTCCAGAGGAGAACTCCTTCCTGGGCCATGGTGACCTCTTCCTCTCCATGCCCAGTGCTCTCAGCACATGAACAGGGACCAGAGCTGCTTCCAGGGCTGTCCTTTTGAAGGACAACACCCCGATGGTCAAACCAGGCGCCAGTTCCAGAATCTGAACGCCCATTGGCCTCTGGCCGCTCCATGCGCAGAAAACGCATTTCCTGTAAACCCACGGCGTTCCCGCAGGGCTCCGGCCAAAGTGACCCTGCTGGAGTCCGGGGGCACCTCCAGCCCCCCGGGGGTCCCTGCGCCTCCTCTGCCGAGCGTCCGGGTTCAGTTTCGGGAGTTACCCCATGTCCTGGGTCCGACAGAGACCCGGGCAGGGGCTGGAATACGTCGCCAGCATCAGCAATGGTGGCAGCACCTACTACCCGCCCTCGGTCAAGGGCCGGTTCACGATCTCCAGGGACAACGGGCAGAGCTCGGTGACGCTGACCATGAACAGCCTCAGGGACGAGGATTCCGGATCCTATTTCTGTGCCAGAGCTGCTGCTGGTTGGGATCGGGCTGCTGGTGCTCTTGCTTATGGTATTGACCCCGTCCCCATCCCCGTGTCCCCCCTGTCCCCGTTCCCCAGCCCCTTCCCCCAATCCCCAGCCCCTGACCCCATTCCTGTCCCCGTGTCCCAGCTCTGAGCTGGTTCTGCCCCAAATCTCAGCTCCTGGCCCCAAATCTCAGCTCCTGGCCCCAAACCTCAGCTCTGGGCTCCCAGTCTCAACCGAGCTCCCCAAACCTGGGTGCCAATGGTCGAGATTTGGGGAAAATGGGCCGGATTTGGGTCCGTGGGGGTCAGCGATGGGGTCAGGGTTGGAGGGAAGGACCCGGGGAACGGGGACGGGGGGGGCCGGGGATGGGGATTGGGCCAAATTAGAACCAGCAGCGTGAGCCTCCCAACCCCAACCATCATAAGCGTTTTTGGCGCAGAAATAGGATCCGGAATCCTCGTCCCTGAGGCTGTTCATGGTCAGCGTCACCGAGCTCTGCCCGTTGTCCCTGGAGATTGTGAACCGGCCCTGCACCGAGGGCGCGTAGAAGATGTAAGCACCATTGCTGTTGATCCCCGCGAGCCACTCCAGCCCCTGCCCAGGTCTCTGTCGGATCCAAACCATCCCAAAACTCCCGAAACTGAACCCAGACGCTCAGCAGAGGAGGCGCAGGGACCCCCGGGGGGCTGGAGGTGCCCCCGGGCTCCAGCAGGGTCACTTTGGCCCGGAGCCCTGCGGCACACAGGGGACGTGGGCACGGCCAAAGCTCAGACATTGACCCCAATCCTGACTCTTGGCCCCAAATTGGGACCCCTGGGCCTGCTGTGCTGGAGCAGCCCGGAGCTGCACTCGGCCCTGTCAAACACAGATGTTAAAAATGACCAAACCCTGGAACTTTCTGTTTCCTTTCCTGTCCTGGCCGCGCCCCGGCGGCTGCCAGGAAGGAAGCGGGGGGAGGCTGCGGAGCCCCAAAACCGCGGCGGCTCCTGCTCCCTCCCACCTGGGGCTTCGCTCCTTCCCGCCCGGCCTCGGTGTCGGGCTGCTGCCCCTTGGGCTTGGGGCTGGAATCCTCTCTCTGCCACCTCTGGAGAAAAAACCCCTTTTTTTCCCCAAAACCGCGAAATTTTGGGGAGATGAAATTGCTGACATTGATCTGGAGCCGAGGGCTCCATGCTGGGAGAGGCAGATGGGGCCGAGGGTGGATTCGCCCGGAACGTTCCATGGGTCAAGGGCCGGGTCAGCACGGCCAGGGACAGCGGGGGGGACGTCGGTGACGCTGACCATGAGTGACCACAGGGGAGGGGTCTGGGGACAGCTGGGGACAGCTGGGGACACGGCCATGGGGACACGGCCATGGGGACACGGCCATGGGGACATGGACATGGGGATGGGGCCAAAAGCACTGGCGGTGTCAGCATTGCCACCAGAACTACGCTTGGCACAGAAACAGGATCCGGAATCCTCGTCCTTGAGGCTGTTCATGGTCAGCGTCACCGAGCTCTGCCCGTTGTCCCTGCAGATCCTGACCCGGCCCTGCACCGAGGGCGCGTACCTGGTGTTCACACCGTCACCATTGATCCCCGCAACGAATTCCAGCCCCTGCCCGGGTCTCTGGCGGATCCAATACATCCCAGAATTCCCGAAACTGAACCCAGAGCCGCGGCAGAGGAGGCGCAGGGACCCCCGGGGGGCTGGAGGTGCCCCCGGGCTCCAGCAGGGTCACTTTGGCCCGGAGCCCTGGGCACACAGGGGACGTGGGGACGAGAAACCTGATTGGTGGAGGGCCTCACAGTGGGCGTGGCCAGCAGGAAAAAGGGGCGGGACCCACCTGGGAGGGCGAGCAGGATGCGGAGGAAGATGAGGATTCCCCCGGGGGGTCCCTGCGCCTCCTCTGCCGAGCGTCCGGGTTCGATTTTGGGAAGTTCGGGGTGGGCTGGGTGCGGCAGAGACCCGGGCAGGGGCTGGAACACGTCGGAGGGATCGACAGCGCTGGCAGCGCCTGGTACGCGCCATCGTTCAGGGGCCGGGTCACGATCTGCAGGGACAACGGGCAGAGCTCGCTGACGCTGACCATGAACAGCCTCAAGGACGAGGATTCCGGATCCTATTTCTGCGCCAGATGCCGAGATGGAGGTTGGAATGGAGCTGCTCTTGGTTATGGTGACGATCCTCATCATCGCCCCCAGCCCTGATCCCCCAAATGTCACAAAATCCCCAAATCCTGGCCCCAAATCCCGACCCTTTGCACCACTCTTGGCCTTCTCCCCCAGACTCCGCCATGGCTGCCCATGCTCTGCACTTTCGCCCAGTTTTGCCCATTTCCCCGAGCTCCTCGGGTCCCCACTGGGAGGAGGTGAACGGGAGGCCAGGGGGGAAGGTTTGGGGCCAGTGGTTGAGATTTGGGGCCAAAGGTTGAGATTTGGGGCCAAAGGGTGAGATTTGGGGCCAAAGGTTGAGATTTGGAGCCAAAGAGTGAGATTTGGGGCCAAAGGTTGAGATTTGGAGCCAAAGAGTGAGATTTGGAGCCAAAGGTTGAGATTTGGGGCCAAAGGTTGAGATTTGGAGCCAAAGAGTGAGATTTGGGGCCAATGGTTGAGATTTGGGGCCAATGGTTGAGATTTGGAGCCAAAGGTTGAGATTTGGGGCAATGGTTGAGATTTGGGGCCAAAGGGTGAGATTTGGGGCCAATGGTTGAGATTTGGGGCAATGGTTGAGATTTGGGGCCAAAGGGTGAGAATTGGGGCCAATGGTTGAGATTTGGGGCCAAAGGTTGAGATTTGGGGCCAAAGAGTGAGATTTGGGGCCAATGGTTGAGATTTGGGGCCAATGGTTGAGATTTGGCGCCAAAGAGTGAGTATTGGGGCCAATGGTTGAGATTTGGGGCCAAAGAGTGAGATTTGGGGCCAATGGTTGAGATTTGGTGCAATGGTTGAGATTTGGGGCAGAAGCAGGGCAGGGTTTGGGGTCAGTGCTGACCATTGGGGCACATGGGGACAGAGGGGCAGGGCTGGGTCAGTGGGTGAGGTTTGGGGGAAGGGTCTGGGACTGGGGACAGGGGGGACCTGGGGATGGGGACGGGGTCAAACCCATCAGCAGCAGCAGCAGCAGCAGCAGCGCCCCAATTGTTATAGGCAGATTTGGCGCAGAAATAGGATCCGGAATCCTCGTCCTTGAGGCTGTTCATGGTCAGCGTCACCGAGCTCTGCCCGTTGTCCCTGGAGATCGTGACCCGGCCCTGCACCGAGGGCGCGTAGGCAGAGCTGGAACCGTTGCTCTTGATCCCCGCGACGTATTCCAGCCCCTGCCCGGGTCTCTGGCGAACCCAGAACATTCTGAAACTGCCGAAACTGAACCCGGACGCTCGGCAGAGGAGGCGCAGGGACCCCCGGGGGGCTGGAGGTGCCCCCGGGCTCCAGCAGGGTCACTTTGGCCCGGAGCCCTGGGCACACAGGGGACGTGGGGACGAGGAGATGCAAAAGTCGGGCGGAGGTGCCCAATTAATTAATGGGTGGATTGGGGCTAATTGCAGGGTTTAAGGCACTTCAGCACACGGGAAAACTCTGTTGGAGATTTGAGGCCAGAGAAAGGGAATTTGGGGCAAAACCGGTGAAGGTTTGGGGATGGGGGAGCGGCCATGTTCGATTTTGGCAGTTTTGCCATGATCTGGGTCCGTCAAAGACCTGAGCAGGGGCTGGAATTCGTCGCCAGTATCAGCACTGGTGGTGGCAGCAGCGACTACGCGCCATTGTCGTGTCCCCAAATGTCCCCAAACCCCGGACCCTCCCCCCAAGTCCCAACCCTCGTCCCCGCTCTCGGTGACCGAATTCGTGCCCTCAGCCCTGGGCCCAGCGCTGACCTTTAGGGCAGGCTTTGGGGGAAGATCAACGGCCAAGGGTCGAGGCTTGGGGCCCAGGAGGGGAAAGAGAAACGGAGAAATGGTCAAGAGCCGGCTCAGGGGTTGGGATCTGGGCAAGGCTCTGCGCTTTGGGGACACTTGGGCGACCAGGAGAGAAGGGGACAGGGCCAAACCCAGGATGGTCGCCAGAACCACCAGCAGCGCCTGTCCAGCCAGCAAAACCTCTCTGGTTTTGCCACGTGTGTCACAGAAATAGGAGCGGGAATCCTCGTCCTTGAGGTTCATGGCCAGCCCGAGCAATCGGGGGCCAGGGCGCTGGAGAGATTTGGGTCAAATGGGCAAAACTGGGGGGAAAGTTGAGGTGATGAAGGGCTGGGATTTGGGCAATGAGGGCACTGAGGGTGGCCCAGAGGTGACATTTGGGGCAGAGCCAGAGCGGGGCTGGGGCAGAGGGACAGGGATGGGGTCAGGGGCTGGGGAACGGGGACAGGGGGGTCCCCAATAGCTGCTCAATAGCACCAGCACCATAACCAGCAGCACCAGCAGCTCTGGCACAGAAATAGGATCCGGAATCTTCGTCCTTGAGGCTGTTCATGGTCAGCGTCACCGAGCTCTGCCCGTTGTCCCTGGAGATCGTGCCCCGGCCCTGCACCGAGGGCGCGCACGCGGAGCTCCAGCCTTCCTTCCTGATGCTGCCGACCCACTGCAGCCCCTGCCCGGGTCTCTGGCGGATCCAGAACAGGGTGACACTGCCGAAATCGAACCCGGACGCTCGGCAGAGGAGGCGCAGGGACCCCCGGGGGGCTGGAGGTGCCCCCGGACTCCAGCAGGGTCACTTTGGCCCGGAGCCCTGCGGCACACAGGGGACGTGGGGACGCCCAAAGCTCAGACATTGACCCAAATCCTGACTCTTGGCCCCAAATTGGGACCCTAGGAGTTCATCATCCTCCTCCCAGGTGGGTCCCGCCCCTTTTTCCTGGTTGCCACGCCCACTGTGAGGCCCTCGACCAATCCGGTTTCTCGTCCCTGTGTCCCCTGTGTGCCGCAGGGCTCCGGGCCAAAGTGACCCTGCTGGAGCCCGGGGGCACCTCCAGCCCCCCGGGGGTCCCTGACGTTGCTGTGCTGCGGCTCCGGGTTCAGTTTCGGCAGTTTCTCCATGTTCTGGATCCGCCAGATGTTGCGCCGGCGGGGGAAAAGCCACACTCGAGTGTCATTGATCAGCAAATCCCGTTTATTGATCATCGATACATCCTTTTTATAACAGGGATAATGAGCTTTATGAATAGTCCAAAAGCGAGCTCATAATTGGTCACACAGTCAACGGTCTATCACGCCCACGTCTGCATTCCTTTGGTCTAATTAGCTGGGATCCTTCTACCTCTCTGCTCCTGTTTTCCATCTACCTTATCTGCTGACAGCTGCACTCCAGGGACAGCCTAATCCTTTCCCATCAGAAGGCTGAGAGCTAGCTTTGTGTACCTTTGCTTCTCAGGCCCGCTAATTGCACCAGAGAGCGACCTCTTTCATTTAACCCTTCCTCTACAGCCAGAGACCCGGGCAGGGGCTGGAGTTGGTCGCCCACATCTCCTACAATGGAGCTCACACCATCTACGCGCCCTCGGTGCAGGGCCGGGTCAGGATCTGCAGGGACAACGGGCAGAGCTCGGTGACGCTGACCATGAGCAGCCTCAGGGACGAGGATTCCGGATCCTATTTCTGCGCCAGACGTCACAAATATTGGGGCGCTGCTGATGATTTCATTGACGACCCTGGCAGCGGCCCCAGCCCCATGATGGGCACCAAATGTCTCCAATCCCAGAGATCCTTCCCCAAAATCCCAGTCTTTGTCCTCAAATCTTCCCCATTTTCCCCCAAACTCTGCCCCTGCTGCCCCAACTCTCGTCTTTTCTCCATAATTTTGCCCATTTCGCCCAAATCCCCTCCAGCTCCCCACGCCCTGACTGGCTGAGCGGGCACAGGCAAAAATGGGCAATTTTGGGCAACAAGGGCAGAACTGGAGGCCAGGGGTGAAGGTTTGGGGCCAATGGTTGGGTTTTGGGGCAGAAGCTGGGGAGGGTTTGGGGTCACAGATGGCCATGGGTGCAAATGGAGACAGAGGATCAAGGGCTGAGTCAGGAGGCGAGGTTTGGGATGGCAATTAGAGCTTTGGAAGCACTATGATGGGAGTGCACCAAAACCCAGAAGTTTGATGCGATCACCAGCATTGTCATCATGATTAGCAACAGCCCAGCAACCAGCACAAAAAGCTCTGGCGCAGAAATAGGATCCGGAATCCTCGTCCTTGAGGCTGTTCATGGTCAGCGTCACCGAGCTCTGCCCGTTGTCCCTGGAGATCGTGAACCGGCCCTTGACTGACGGCGCGTAGTAGGTGCTGCCACCATTGCTGTAGATCCCCGCGAGCCACTCCAGCCCCTGCCCGGGTCTCTGGCGGATCCAGAACATGGAGAAACTGCCGAAACTGAACCCGGACGCTCGGCAGAGGAGGCGCAGGGACCCCCGCGGGGCTGGAGGTGCCCCCGGGCTCCAGCAGGGTCACTTTGGCCCGGAGCCCTGCGGCACACAGGGGACGTGGGCACGGCCAAAGCTCAGACATTGACCCCAAAATCCTGACTCTTGGCCCCAAATTGGGACCCTTGCACCTCCCCATCCTCATCCTCTTGATCCTGCTGGCGCTCCCAGCTGGGTCCCGCCCCTTTTTTCAAAAATTCAGGCCCCATTGGAGGCCCTGGACCAATCCGGTTTCTTGTCCCCACGTCCCCTGTGTGCCGCAGGGCTCCGGGCCAAAGTGACCCTGCTGGAGCCCGGGGGCACCTCCAGCCCCCCGGGGGTCCCTGCGCCTCCTCTGCCGCGGCTCTGGGTTCAGTTTCGGGAATTCTGGAATGTATTGGATCCGCCAGAGACCCGGGCAGGGGCTGGAATTTGTTGCGGGGATCAATGGTGATGGTGTGAACACCGGCTACGCGCCCTCGGTGCAGGGCCGGTTCACGATCTCCAGGGACAACGGGCAGAGCTCGGTGACGCTGACCATGAACAGCCTCAGGGACGAAGATTCTGCCGTCTATTTCTGCGCCAAATCTGCTGATGGTTACGGTTATGGTGCTGGTGCTATTGAGCAGCTATTGGGGTCCCCCCTGTCCCCGTTCCCCAGCCCCTGACCCCATCCCTGACCCTCTGCCCCAGCCCCGCCCTGGCTCTGCCCCAAATGTCACCTCTGGGCCACGCTCAGTGCCCTCATTGCCCAAATCCCAGCCCTTCATCACCTCAACTTTCCCCCCAGTTTTGCCCATTTGACCCAAATCTCTCCGCGCGCCCTGGCCCCGATTGCTCGGGCTGGCCATGAACCTCAAGGACCGAGGATTCCCGCTCCTATTTCTGTGACACACGTGGCAAAACCAGAGAGGTTTTGCTGGCTGGACAGGCGCTGCTGGTGGTTCTGGCGACCATCCTGGGTTTGGCCCTGTCCCCTTCTCTCCTGGTCGCCCAAGTGTCCCCAAAGCGCAGAGCCTTGCCCAGATCCCAACCCCTGAGCCGGCTCTTGACCATTTCTCCGTTTCTCTTTCCCCTCCTGGGCCCCAAGCCTCGACCCTTGGCCGTTGATCTTCCCCCAAACTCTGCCCTAAAGGTCAGCGCTGGGCCCAGGGCTGAGGGCACGAATTCGGTCACTGAGAGCGGGGACGAGGGTTGGGATTTGGGGGGAGGGTCCGGGGTTTGGGGACATTTGGGGACACGACAATGGGGGCGGTGCGCATAAAACAGGCGTCATTATCACCAGCCCAAGCAGCAGCACCCTTGGCGCAGAAATAGGATCCGGAATCCTCGTCCTCGAGGCTGTTCATGGTCAGCGTCACCGAGCTCTGCCCGTCGTCCCTGGAGATCGTGAACCGGCCCTTGACTGAGGGCGCGTAGTAGGTGTTGACACCATTGCTGTTGCTGGCGACGTATTCCAGCCCCTGCCCGGGTCTCTGGCGGATCCAGAACATTCCATAACTCCCAAAACTGAACCCGGAGCCGCGGCAGAGGAGGCGCAAGGACCCCCGGGGGGCTGGAGGTGCCCCCGGGCTCCAGCAGGGTCACTTTGGCGGGCCCTGCTGAGCGCCGCGTGGGTTTACAGGAAATGCGTTTTCTGGGCATGGAGCGGCCAGAGGCCAATGGGCGTTCAGGTGTGGAACTGGCGCCTGGTTTGACCATCGGGGTGTTGTCCTTCAAAAGGACAGCCCTGGAAGCAGCTCTGGTCCCTGTTCATGTGCTGAGAGCACTGGGCATGGAGAGGAAGAGGTCACCGTGGCCCAGGAAGGACTTCTCCTCTGGACGGACTGAGAATTGAGCATTTCCAGGGTGCCGATGGACTGAGCGTTGAAATTCGGGAGGTGAATTGGGAGAGTCTGGCAGGGGGAGGAGGAAGTGCTGTGGTGAGGTTTTCATTGTTCCTCTGTGTGTGTGTGTGTGCGTGTCCTTGTCTTTTGTGCTTTAGTTAATGAACCTTTCCCCTCCATTCCTAAGGAAGCTGCTTTGCTTATTCCCCGGTGCCGTCTGGCAGCGCACACCAGACAAAGTGCGTTTCCATGGGGCGCTGCCGTTGTGCCCGTGCCAAACCACGACAGGGACACAGGGGACATGGGGACGGCCAAAGCTCAACCCGTGACCCCAAAATCCTGACCCTTTGCCCCAAATTGGGACCCTTTGTCCTTCTCCTCCTGCTCCTGATGGCGCTCCCAGGTGGGCCCCGCCCCTTTTTCCAGCAGGCCACACCCACTGTGAGGCCCTGGACCAATCAGGTTTCTCGTCCCCGTGTCCCCTGTGTGCCGCAGGGCTCCGGGCCAAAGTGACCCTGCTGGAGCCCGGGGGCACCTCCAGCCCCCCGGGGGTCCCTGCGCCTCCTCTGCCGCGGCTCTGGGTTCGATTTTGGCAGTTTCGGGATGGGCTGGATGCGCCAGAGACCCGGGCAGGGGTTGGAGTGGGTCGCGGGGATCACCAACAATGCTGGTTGGACCGGGTACGCGGATTCAGTCAAGGGCCGGTTCACGATCTCCAGGGACAACGGGCAGAGCTCGGTGACGCTGACCATGAACAGCCTCAAGGACGAGGATTCCGGATCCTATTTCTGCGCCAAAGCTTTTTGTGCTGGTTGCTGGGCTGTTGCTAATCATGGTGACAATGCTGGTGATCGCATCAAACTTCTGGGTTTTGGTGCACTCCCATCATAGTGCTTCCAAAGCTCTAATTGCCATCCCAAACCTCGCCTCCTGACTCAGCCCTTGATCCTCTGTCTCCATTTGCACCCATGGCCATCTGTGACCCCAAACCCTCCCCAGCTTCTGCCCCAAAACCCAACCATTGGCCCCAAACCTTCACCCCTGGCCTCTAGTTCAGGCCTTGTTGCCCAAAATTGCCCATTTTTGCCTGTGCCCGCTCAGCCAGTCAGGGCGTGGGGAGCTGGAGGGGATTTGGGCGAAATGGGCAAAATTATGGAGAAAAGAGGAGAGTTGGGGCAGCAGGGGCAGAGTTTGGGGGAAAATGGGGAAGATTTGAGGACAAAGACTGGGATTTTGGGGAAGGATCTCTGGGATCGGAGACATTTGGTGCCCATCATGGGGCTGGGGCCGCTGCCAGGGTCGTCAATGAAATCATCAGCAGCGCCCCAATATTTGTGACGTCTGGCGCAGAAATAGGATCCGGAATCCTCGTCCCTGAGGCTGTTCATGGTCAGCGTCACCGAGCTCTGCCCGTTGTCCCTGCAGATCCTGACCCGGCCCTGCACCGAGGGCGCGTAGATGGTGTGAGCTCCATTGTAGGAGATGTGGGCGACCAACTCCAGCCCCTGCCCGGGTCTCTGGCTGTAGAGGAAGGGTTAAATGAAAGAGGTCGCTCTCTGGTGCAATTAGCGGGCCTGAGAAGCAAAGGTACACAAAGCTAGCTCTCAGCCTTCTGATGGGAAAGGATTAGGCTGTCCCTGGAGTGCAGCTGTCAGCAGATAAGGTAGA
The DNA here is from genome assembly GCF_901933205.1 of Camarhynchus parvulus. Classification (NCBI taxonomy): domain Eukaryota; kingdom Metazoa; phylum Chordata; class Aves; order Passeriformes; family Thraupidae; genus Camarhynchus; species Camarhynchus parvulus. Next base: position 38,640 of record NW_022148137.1, read on the forward strand.
TGGAAAACAGGAGCAGAGAGGTAGAAGGATCCCAGCTAATTAGACCAAAGGAATGCAGACCTGGGCGTGATAGACCGTTGACTGTGGGACCAATTATGAGCTCGCTTTTGGACTATTCATAAAGCTCATTATCCCTGTTATAAAAAGGATGTATCAATGAGCAATAAACGGGATTTGCTGATCAATTACACTCGAGTGTGGCTTTTCCCCCGACGGCGCAACATCTGGCGGATCCAGAACACAGAGAAACTGCCGAAACTGAACCCGGAGCCGCGGCACAGCAACGTCAGGGACCCCCGGGGGGCTGGAGGTGCCCCCGGACTCCAGCAGGGTCACTTTGGCCCGGAGCCCTGCGGCACACAGGGCACGTGGGGACGAGAAACCTGATTGGTCCAGGGACTCCAATGGGGCGTGGATTTTTGAAAAAAGGGGCGGGACCCAGCTGGGAGTGCCAGCAGGATCAAGAGGATGAGGATGGGGAGGTGCAAGGGTCCCAATTTGGGACCAAGATTCTGGATTTTGGGGTCAATGTCTGAGCTTTGGCCGTGCCCACGTCCCCTGTGTGCCGCAGGGCTCCGGGCCAAAGTGACCCTGCTGGAGCCGGGGGCACCTCCAGCCCCCCGGGGGTCCCTGCGCCTCCTCTGACGAGCGTCCGGGTTCAGTTTCGGGAATTTCGACATGTTCTGGGTCCGACAGAGACCCGGGCAGGGGCTGGAGTGGCTCGCGGGGATCTACAGCAATGGTGGCAGCACCTACTACGCGCCGTCAGTCAAGGGCCAGTTCACGATCTGCAGGGACAACGGGCAGAGCTCGGTGACGCTGACCATGAACAGCCTCAAGGACGAGGATTCCGGATCCTATTTCTGCGCCAAGGGTGCTGGTGCTGGTGCTGCTAATGGTGCTGGTTTTATTGACGGTGCCCGTGCTCTCCCCATCCCCATCCCCGGCCCCCCCTGTCCCCGTTCCCCGGGTCCTTCCCTCCAACCCTGACCCCATCGCTGACCCCCACGGACCCAAATCCGGCCCATTTTCCCCAAATCTCGACCATTGGCACCCAGGTTTGGGGAGCTCGGTTGAGACTGGGAGCCCAGAGCTGAGATTTGGGGCCAGGAGCTGAGATTTGGGGCCAATAGCTGAGGTTTGGGGCCAGGAGCTGAGGTTTGGGGCCAGGAGCTGAGGTTTGGGGCAGAACCAGCTCAGAGCGGGGACACGGGGACCGGAATGGGGTCAGGGGCTGGGGATTGGGGGAAGGGGCTGGGGAACGGGGACAGGGGGGACACGGGGATGGGGACGGGGTCAATACCATAGGCAAAGTACTCCCACCCACTACCACCAGCATAAGCATTTTTGGCGCAGAAACAGGATCTGGAATCCTCGTCCTTGAGGCTGTTCATGGTCAGCGTCACCGAGCTCTGCCCGTTGTCCCTGCAGATCCTGACCCGGCCCTGCACCGAGGGCGCGTAGTAGGTGCCACCACCATTGCTGATCTCTGCGATGTCCTCCAGCCCCTGCCCGGGTCTCTGTCGGACCCAGAACATTCCATAACTCCCGAAACTGAACCCGGACGCTCGGCAGAGGAGGCGCAGGGACCCCCGGGGGGCTGGAGGTGCCCCCGGGCTCCAGCAGGGTCACTTTGGCCCGGAGCCCTGCGGCACACAGGGGACACGGGGACGAGGAGATGCAAAAGTCGGGCGGAGGTGCCCAATTAATTAATGGGTGGCTCAGGGCTAATTGCAGGGTTTAAGGAAGTTTTCCATACAGGAAACCTCTGTTGGAGATTTGAGGCCAGAGAAAGGGAATTTGGGGCAAAACCGGTGAAGGTTTGGGGATGGGGGAGCGGCCAAAGTGACCCTGCTGGAGTCCGGGGGCACCTCCAGCCCCCCGGGGGTCCCTGCGCCTCCTCTGCCGAGCGTCCGGGTTCAGTTTCGGCAGTTTTGGGATGGGCTGGTATCGACAGAGACCTGGGCAGGGGCTGGAGTTCGTCGCCAGTATCAGCAGTGCTGCTTACACCGACTACGCGCCCTCAGTGCAGGGCCGGTTCAGGATCTGCAGGGACAACGGGCAGAGCTCGGTGACGCTGACCATGAACAGCCTGAGGGACGAGGATTCCGGATCCTGTTTCTGCGCCAGACGTCACAAATATTGGGGCGCTGCTGATGATTTTATTGATGACCCTGGCAGCGGCCCCAGCCCCATGATGGGCACCAAGTGTCTCCAATCCCAGAGATCCTTCCCCAAAATCCCAGCCTTCCTCCTCAAATCTTCCCCATTTTCCCCCAAACTCTGCCCCTGCTGCCCCAACTCTCCTCTTTTCTCCATAATTTTGCCCATTTCACCCAAATCCCCTCCAGCTCCCAACACTCTGATTGGCTGAGCTGGCACAGGCAAAAATGGCCAAATTTGGGCAACAAGGGCAGAACTGGAGGCCAGAGGTGAAAGTTTGGGGTATTGGTTGAGATTTGGGGCCAAAGGGTCAGATTTGGGGCAATGGTTGAGATTTGGGGCAGAAGCAGGGCAGGGTTTGGGGTCAGTGCTGACCATTGGGGCACATGGGGCAGATTTGGGACAAAGGGCCGGGAGCTGAGGTTTGGGGGAAGGGTCGGGGATTTAGGGAAAAGGGGCCTCAGGCAGGGCTGGTGCCACCACGGGCACGGTCAACATAAGCAGCAGCAGCAGCGCTACCAGCACTGTAGGATTTGGCGCAGAAATAGGATCCGGAATCCTCGTCCTTGAGGCTGTTCATGGTCAGCGTCACCGAGCTCTGCCCGTTGTCCCTGGAGATCCTGACCCGGCCCTGCACCGACGGCGCGTACCAGGTGCTGCCACCACTGCTGATACTGGCGACGTATTTCAGCCCCTGCCCAGGTCTCTGTCGATACCAGCCCATCCCAAAACTGCCAAAACTGAACCCGGACGCTCGGCAGAGGAGGCGCAGGGACCCCCGGGGGGCTGGAGGTGCCCCCGGGCTCCAGCAGGGTCACTTTGGCCCGGAGCCCTGCGGCACACAGGGGACACGGGGACGAGAAACCTGATTGGTCCAGGGCCTCACAGTGGGTGTGGCCAGCAGGAAAAAGGGGCGGGGCCCACCTGGGAGGGCCATCAGGAGCAGGAGGAGAAGGACAAAGGGTCCCAATTTGGGGCAAAGGGTCAGGATTTTGGGGTCACGGGTTGAGCTTTGGCCGTCCCCATGTCCCCTGTGTCCCTGTCGTGGTTTGGCACGGGCACAATGGCAGCGCCCCATGGAAACGCACTTTGTCTGGTGTGCGCTGCCGACGGGACCGGGGAATAAGCAAAGCAGCTTCCTTAGGAATGGAGGGGAAAGGTTCATTAACTAAAGCACAAAAGACAAGGACACACGCACACACACACACACAGAGGAACAATGGAAACCTCACCACAGCACTTCCTCCTCCCCCTGCCAGACTCTCCCAATTCACCTCCCGAATTTCAACGCTCAGTCCATCGTCACCCTGGAAATGCTCAATTCTCAGTCCGTCCAGAGGAGAAGTCCTTCCTGGGCCATGGTGACCTCTTCCTTTCCATGCCCAGTGCTCTCAGCACATGAACAGGGACCAGAGCTGCTTCCAGGGCTGTCCTTTTGAAGGACAACACCCCGATGGTCAAACCAGGCGCCAGTTCCAGAATCTGAACGCCCATTGGCCTCTGGCCGCTCCATGCGCAGAAAACGCATTTCCTGTAAACCCACGGCGTTCCCGGAGGGCTCCGGCCAAAGTGACCCTGCTGGAGCCCGGGGGCACCTCCAGCCCCCCGGGGGTCCCTGCGCCTCCTCTGCCGAGCGTCCGGGTTCAGTTTCGGGAGTTACCCCATGTACTGGGTCCGACAGAGACCCGGGCAGGGGCTGGAATACGTCGCGAGTATCGACAGCAGTGGTGCTTACACCTTCTACGCGCCCTCGGTGCAGGGCCGGGTCAGGATCTCCAGGGACAACGGGCAGAGCTCGGTGACGCTGACCATGAACAGCCTCAAGGACGAGGATTCCGGATCCTATTTCTGCGCCAAATCTGCTTATGCTGGTGCTGGTGCTGCTCGTATTGATGCCGGTGCCACCCCCATCCCCGGGTCCCCCCCGTCCCCGCTGCCCAGACCCTTCCCCCACAGCCCAAGCCCACCCCCAGCCCGTGACCATTGATCCCAGCCTTGCGCGGCCTCGGCCCCAATTCTCACCCGCCGGCCCCAAACCGCAGCTCCTGACCCCAAATCTCCTCTCTGTGCCCCAAAACTTTGATCCAAAGCTCTGTTCCAAATGTTGGTCAACTCTGTGGCCAGGAGCTGAGAATTTGGGGCAGAACCAGCTCAGAGCTGGGACACGGGGACAGGAATGGGGTCAGGGGCTGGGGATTGGGGGAAGGGGCTGGGGAACGGGGACAGGGGGGACACGGGGATGGGGACGGGGTCAATACCATAGGCAAAGTACTCCCACCCAGCACCACCAGCATAAGCAGATTTGGCGCAGAAATAGGATCCGGAATCCTCGTCCTTGAGGCTGTTCATGGTCAGCGTCACCGAGCTCTGCCCGT
>NW_022148138.1:0-42783 GCF_901933205.1 Camarhynchus parvulus
TCTGCTCCTGACTGGACACTTCAGGCACATCAAGGAAACAAAGCAACAACAAAACCAAACCAAATCCAGGCAATCAAACCAGAAATGAACTGAGAACTGTCCCTGTGTGTGTGTGTGACACAAGGACAGTGAGGGCAAGGATAAAAGGAATACGGCCCAAAAGCTTAACAGAGCCCAAACTTAACAGGACTTAACTTATACCTTAACCCTGATACCTTCAACTTCACAATTTAGCAAAAGAACAGCACATAACAGGATTTAACCTAGCTTATAACCTATGACTTAATGATTTAATAGTGGAATAACTAAACAATATTCAACTTAGCTTATAACTTATATTAAACTTTACTTAGCAAAAAAAAAAGCTCTTAACAGCATTTAACTTATTCCTCATGATGTAACCGTACTTACTTGCTCCACTATCCCAAGGCACTCAAACCCCTCAGAGAGCAGCATTTCTGCCACATTTCCCCAGCACAGGCACTCCTGTGTGCACACAGACACACAGAGTCAGTGCAAGGCACCTGTGAGAAATTCCCCTGAGGGCAGGAAATGCTCCCTGTGGATCCTTTGGCATCTCCCCAGCGGGTGAAGGGCTGAGCCTGGAGGAGTGGGGGGACCGGCCCAGGCTCCGTCGTTGTTGGGGATCCCCGAGTGCAGCAAACGGGAGAGTTCCCGGCTGGGAGAGGCCCCACTCAGAGGGAGTGGCTGGCCCAGGAGAGCTCCAAGGGCTCCTTTTGGAGCGCTGTTTGCAGGGCCCCAAGAGAGGGGCTTCAGTCCCAGCAATGGTTCATCCTGGCCGCACTTGGCACCAACAGCTTTCTTTGGCAGTGTGAGAACAGGGATGTTGTGCCACTGAGGGAACAAAACCAGTTCCCAGGGCTGCTCCTACAGAAAGCAGGAGCTGGTTGGGCAGCAGCAGTGCCTGGAGCAGACAGTGTTTGTGATGAGCTGCAGAGGAGCTGAGCCCAGGGGCTGTTGGCCAAGGCCGAGCCCCAAGGAGCATTTCTCAGCTGGCAGGGCGGCCTGAGAAGGGGAGGGGGGAATGCAGCAGCACAGGGCCCATGGAACCAAGAGGCCTTTGTGACACTGCAGAGCTGCATGGAACCAAAGGTCCATTGTGACCTTGTCGGGCCTCATGTCATCAGAGGTCCATTGTGACACTGGGCAATCAAAGGAGACCATTGTGACACTGCAGGGCTGCATGGAACCAAAGCTCCAGGGTGACACAGAGGGGCCTCCTGTCATCAATGGTCCATTGTGACACTGTGGAGCCAAAGGAGACCATTGTGACACCACAAACCCCCAGGGTCCAAAGGTCCATTGTGACATTGCAGGGCTCATGGAACAGAGGAGTGACGTGACATTGTGGGGCCTGGGGAACCACGGAGACCATTGTGACACTGCAAGGCCTCATGGAATCCTAGGGACCATTGTGACACTGCAGGACCTTCAGTAACCTGGGGGCCACTGTGACACTGTGGGACCCCATGGAACCAAGACACCCTTGTGACACCTCAGGGCCCCATAAAACCAAGGGAACATGGAACAGGTTTGGCTGGTTTGGCCTCCCGTGGGCCACCTGACTGGTCCAGCTGACCTTGGCATGCTGAGGGTCTCTTCTCATCTGCTGCTGAAACACTGGGGCTCCGTGTTTTCCTTCCTATGGAAAATAACTGTCCTTCTGCTCCTGGTACCCATGGCCAGAATTGGTATTTCACCTCCAAATTTCCTTATATCCAGGCATTGTTCCGATAGAAATATTGCCAGGAAAAATCTGTCTGGCAGTGGTTTCACAATGGTCACCTCTCATCTGTTCCCAAAACCCTGGGGAAGGCTCCATGCTTTCCTTCCTATGGAAAGGAACTGTCCTGCTTTCTCCAGGTGCCCATGGCCAGATTTGGGTTCCACCTCCAACATTTCCTATTGTGACAAACTGGAGGAAATTGTTGGCTCAAAATATTTTGTATGTGGGGGAGGAAGGGGCAGGTCCAGCCTTGCCCTGCCCTGGAACCCCAGCCCTGCCCTGCCCTGGAACCCCAATCCCCCCAGAGCCTCTATCCCAGCCCAGCAGTGGCTGCCAGTCCCTGGCACAGCACAGGCAATGCTCCACAGCCACCTCTGCAGCCCCAGCCCAGCTCCTGAGGGACCAAATGAGCCCAAGTCCCACCTGGGGGAAGGGCCCAGGGAGACCAAGGGGTATTGAAGGCTGACCACAAGGCAAGCACACATCTTGACCCTACCTCCTCTTGGAATTTCCATCTGAACACCCCTGGAATCCAGGAGTTTGTAGCTGTGTGTGTGCTTCTCTGTATCTTTCTTACTTGAATTTCTCTCTCTCTCTGTCTACCATTACTTTATATGTCCTCTTGAAAATTCTGAGTAACTTAAAATTGAACAGGCATAGAGTTTATGTAGTTGAATGGGCCAAGTAAATGCTTTGAGAAGTGTTTTGTGTTGATTGAATGTCATATTAAACCCTTTGCCGAAGTTTTTCTGATTTTCTAAATTTTCCAGTAAAGGCTGTTTGGTTTTTTTGAGCTCCTGAGAATCTCTGGGCAGGGATGGCCTCACTGGGGGCTGCTGACATCCTCAGCACCTTGGAGGCTGCTGCTGAATTTTCCTGCTCCAGAGGCTTGTTCAGCCTGCAGCTCTTCAGTGCAGGAATTCAGTGTCCCAGGGCTCATTAACATTCAGAACACCTTAACAAGCCAAGCCTCTGGGAATAATTTGATTTTAATTTTCAAATCTTTTGTGGTTAATTAGACAGATCTCAGTGGTATATCCAAACTGAATATGTTCTATTTAAAAAGACAGTGAGAAAAGATTTTTTAGGTCCTGTTTAGTTTTTTTTCCTGTTAATTCATTGATATGTGCAATCTCCAACTGACACTGAATCCAAGTACCTCCTCATGCAGTTTGAATAGATATGAAAATCAAGACCCTTCATGGCTGACAATCAATCAGACTCTGTCCCTACCCCCACCCCACCATTTCCCCCATCCAAGCCCTGGCACTCAGAGCAGCCTTGTGCAAATCTGAGCTCCCTCCAGCCCAGGCTGCACCTGCAGCTTTCAGCCCCTTGGCTCCAACTCCCACCTGCTTTCCTTGGAGAAGGAGCTGCCCGAGACACAGAGGGATGTTCATTTCTTGTCAGCCAACAAAGCCAAGGGAAGGCACAGCTCCATCAAATGCAAAAGTCATTCTTCTCCCTGGCTGTGCCCTGCCCCTGATCCCCACAGCCTGTCCTGTTTCCTTCATCCCTGCATTGCCAGGGACTTTCTGGGACAAGGGAGCTCTGCTCTGGCTATGGAGGGAGGTCCAAGTGCAGCCCCTGGAGTGGGAACCACAACTCATCAGGTTTGTGTCCTTTGGGGATCAGGAACTGGTGAGACTCAGAGGCACAGAAAGTTTCTCTTCATGGCCAACAGACCATGAACAATCACGCTCTTCCCTGAGCTATGTGCAATGTCCCAGCAGCATCTGATGAGTCCACCATCCACAAGTGATTTCCATACTAAAATTAATTTCAGACAAACGTGGTTCTGTGATAGATATAAACACAATTAAGTTCTTGTATCAGAATGCTTGTCCTGGAGTGGGGGCAAAACAGCTCAGAACAATTCCTGATTTGCAAAGCTGTCAGTGGTGGATGGAGAAGGGAGGTCAGGCTGCTCTTGGTGTTGAGGAAATGCTGAAACCAGCCTGACTCATTTCACCTCCTCCTGTCCTGGCTGATCTCCCCTCTTTCCCCTCCCACCCATTGGCTTTTGTCTCCCACCAGGCCCCCGGTGAAGAGCCTGGCTCTGTGTTCTCCATCCCCTCCTGGCTGGCACTGCCAGGCTGGGATGAGGAGCCCCTCAGCCTTCCCTGCTCCGGGCTGGACAAGCCCAGCTCCCTCAGCCTCTGCTCACAGCCCAAGGGCTCCAGCCCCACCTTGGAGGCCCTTCCCAGACCCTGCTCCAGCTGCCAGACATCTTTCCTGCCCTGGGCAACCCAAACCAGGCCCCAGTGACCTGGATAATCCCTGTCCTTGATGTCCTGGTCACACAGCCCTGGCCCCTTGTCCCCATGTCAGGCTCTGGGGTGGATCCTGTGGAACATCCTTTGGTGGAGGCTGTGGCTCCAGGTGGGCCGGGGGGATCCCGGGGGACAGGGACCCTGCTGGGCATGGACAGCATTGGACTTGTTGGGAGAAAGTGTGAGGGGGAGCTGGGGCGGAGTGACCAACCCAGTGACCTGACACAGCCCTGTAAAACTGTGTGATGTCACAGCGCTCTTTGATGTCACACCCTCCTGTGGATGTTCACAGACAACTCTGTGATGTCACAGACCCCTTATGAAGCAACTATGATGTCATAGTCTTATAGACCTCTGTCCTGTGATGTCTCATTGTGGATGTCACAGCCCATTCTCTTATGTTATACAGATGGTCTCTGATGTCACAGCCAACTCTGTGATGTCATTGTTGCTCTGTGAAGTAAGATCTCTGCCCTGTGATGTCACAGATATGACCTCATGTTACCAGATGATAAATTGTTCTCCACCAGGTGAGCTGACACCTGGAGCTTGTTCTCCAAAACCCCAGGCCTATGGAAACCACACAATGCCCATTGTGTGAGAAGGGGAACTGGAAGTTCACCAGCCTCAGTGTCCTGCCAGCTCAGCCAGGCCCACTGGAACATTGGGGTCCACGAGCACCAGGGACCACCAGAGAGACCCCAGGACAGAAGAACACATGGGTAAAGGGAAGGGAAATGTGTTAATGATTTTGGGGAAATGATTATCATATGTGTGTTTAGTCCAGGACAATCAATGAATATGTGTGCAAAATATAGAAAATAAACAGAAACTTTCCTGTGCTCAGCATGCACGGCTTTGGGAGGAGCTCTCCCCCGTGCATCCTGCTGAATAAAGAATGCTGCTTCTTAATGCTACATTGGTGTTAAGGAGTTTTCTGTTTTACCAAATTTTTGGTGACACTCCCACTGCCAAGGAAAGCTCTGTCTGCTGCTGTTCACAAACAGAGAAGGGCTGGGGGCAGATGTGGGGCTCGGAGGCTGCCTGGGGCACAGTGACCATGAAATAATCAAGTTTTCAATGGTCTGTGAAAGAAGAAGGGGTAGCAACAAAACTTCTACACTGGAATTAGCAAGGGCAGACTTTGGGCTATTTTGGATGCAGATTTGGGGAGTGTCAAATCAGGTACTGATTTTTAAAGGGAAACAGCCCTTTAAAACAAAAAATTAATCTTAAGGGGGAAGGAGCAGCCTGTCCCAGTGTGACAAAAAATGAGCTAGAGTGGAAAATAACTGTCCTGGCTGCCAATGGAACTTTTGTGGGAACTCAAGGGGGAAAAAGAGAGTGCATCACCTTTGGACAGAAGGCCAGGCAACTTAGGAAATGTTTAAGGATGTTGTTAGGTCATGCAGAAAGAAAAGGAAAGAGGTGAAAGCTCATTTAGAACTTAACCTGGACATTTCTATGAAAAATAATACTAAATGTTTCTACAAATAAATTATTAGCAAAAAATGGGATTAGGAGAACCTCTACTCTTTTTAGGTACAGTGGGGAATATGCTAACTAAAGATAAGGAAAAGGCTGAGCTACTTAACATCTTTTTTTTTCTCAATTTTCAATATTAGGACAGGTTTTCCACAGGACGAGTGTTCTCCTGAGCTGGCAGATGGGCACAGGGAGCAGAACAGCCCCCTGGAATCCAGGAGGAAGCAGCTGGTGACCTGCTGAGCCACTCAGATGCTCACAGGTGTGTGGGATCAGATGGGATCCATCCCAGGGGGATGAGGGAGCTGGTGGATGAGCTCCCCAAGCTGCTCTCCATCATTTACCATCAGTCCTGGCTCAGCAGGGAGGTCCCAGAGCACTGGAGGTGCCAGTGTGAGCCCATCCCCAAGCAGGGCTGGAAGGAGGAGCTGGGGAACTCCAGGCCTGTCAGCCTGACCTGGGTGCCCGGCAAGGTTATGGAACAGATCACCTTGAGTGCCATCACAGGGCACCCACAGGATGGCCCAGGGATCAGAGCCAGCCAGCGTGGATTTCAATATCTGCATTGATGATCTGCATGAGGGGATTGAGTCCAGCATCAGCAAATTTGCAGATGACACCAAGCTGGGTGTGAGTGTTGATCTGCTGGAGGGTAGGAGGGCTCTGCACAGGGCCCTGGACAGGCTGGATCCAGGGCCCAAATCCAACAAGGTGAGGTTTAACAAGTCCAAGTGCCGGGTCCTGCACTTTGGCCACAACAACCCCTGCAGCACTACAGGCTGGGGACAGAGTGGCTGGAGAGCAGCCAGGCAGAAAGGGACCTGCAGGGACTGATGGACAGCAGGCTGGACATGAGCCAGCAGTGTGCCCAGGTGGCCAAGAGGCCAAGGGACGTTCCCATGGTGCAAAGTCAGGAACTGCAATGGGGAGTGGGGCCAGAGAGGAAAGGGCAAACAGGGATGGGCTGTTTGCAGGGGAGGAAATAGGGTAGGGCAAGAAGAAAGAATTTGTACCAGGGCATAGTAAACAAAGCAGAAGTGAAGCAAAGGAAATGCTGAGGGCAGTTTGGGGGTGGCTGCCAGGCAGCCCTGGCTCTGAGCAACAGCGTCTGCAGTGGCACAGGAAACTCCCAGCTGATGGGAACAAACTTTCTGGCTGAGTGCAGAGGCCAGGACAAAGCTGAGTGGTTTCCCTGGTGTCCCCCAGCCCTTGCTGGCCCCAGGGGCTGATGGCATTTGTGCTCCCTCAGGTTCATGTCCCCACAGCAACAGCATGGGGGTGCTCCCCCTGCTGTGTGCAATGCAAACAGGGGCTGCTGAGCCAGTGCTGCCGTGTCTGTGCCTGCAAGGATGGGGCACCTGTGTGAGCTGGGGGAGAGGCCAGGGCTGCAGAGGGGGGATGTTGTTGGCAGCTCCATCAGGACGCTCTGGGACGCTGCCCTGGGCTGTGCAGCGCACTGGGGATGGATCAGCCCCTGCTCTGCTGCTCCTTCCCGTCTGCCCCAGGGCCCTTGCAGAGCCCCAGCCATGCTGTTTGCCCCCAGCCTGCCCACGGCCAGCCTGGGGCTGCTCACGGGGGCTTTCTGTGCTGAGCATTGGCCTGGCCGTGTTCTTGAGAGAGCCTGGGCAAGGAGCCTGGAGCCCCCAGGGCCTGGCCTGAGGCGTCAGCGCTGCCCCAGCAGTGCCCATGGCCTGTCCCTGCTGCAGCCCCGGCACTGCCACCCCCAGGGCTGTGCCCGGCCCCGAGAGCACTCAGGCCCTGCAGCAACACCAGGGCCACCAGGGCAGCGGGGCAGGGCCACGGCAGCAGCACTGGCAACACCAAGTGCTGCTGCTGCTGCTGGGCACAGCTGCTGGGCCAGCCCTGATCTGCCCCAGCTCTGCACACAGACATTGCTGCTGCAGCTCCAGAGAAGGCAACAAAAGGGCATCTCTGCAGAAAACTCTGCTGGGACATCCTTTAGTTCCTTTAAAGCCACCAAGAGCACAGCCCCTCATTGACACAGTCTGTGGCCACAGGGAAGGTGGAGAGAAACAAAATGAGAATGGCAAAAAAAATCACTTTCCTTTGTGGACAATATGAAAAAAGTAAAAACAAAGAAAGAACACTCCAAAATGAAACCAACAAGAAGTATCAAAGATGAATTTTATTACAAGTGATTTGCAGAAATTGGCCAGCAGTTTAATGTTTCTGAAAGCATCCAGTCATCAGTCTCCACACTGCAGCCTTGAGCTCCTGGTTCCTCAGGCTGTAGATGAGGGGGTTCAGGGCTGGAGGCACCACCGAGTACAGAACTGACAGGGCCAGATCCAGGGATGGGGAGGACATGGAGGGGGGCTTCAGGTAAGCAAATGTGCCAGTGCTGATGAACAGGGAGACCACAGCCAGGTGAGGGAGGCAGGTGGAAAAGGCTTTGTGCCGTCCCTGCTCAGAGGGGATCCTCAGCACAGCCCTGAAGATCTGCACATAGGAGAAAACAATGAACACAAAACAGCCAAATAGCTAAACAGCAACTAACAGCAATGAGCCCAAGTTCCCTGAGGTTGGATTGTGAGCAGGAGAGCTTGAGGATCTGTGGGATTTCACAGAAGAACTGGCCCAGGGCATTGCCATGGCACAGGGGCAGGGGAAAATGTATTGGCCGTGTGCATGAGAGCATTGAGAAAGGCACTGGCCCAGGCAGCTGCTGCCATGTGGGCACAAGCTCTGCTGCCCAGGAGGGTCCCGTAGTGCAGGGGTTTGCAGATGGACACGTAGCGGTCGTAGCACATGATGGTCAGGAGGGAAAACTCTGCTACAATGAAGAACAAAAAAGAAAAAAGAGCTGAGCAGCACATCCTGTGTAGGAGATGTTCCTGGTGTCCCAGAGGGAATTGTGCATGGCTTTGGGCACAGTGGTGCAGATGGAGCCCAGGTCGCTGAGGGCCAGGTTGAGCAGGAAGAAGAACATGGGCGTGTGCAGGTGGTGGCCGCAGGCTACGGCGCTGATGATGAGGCCGTTGCCCAGGAGGGCAGCCAGGGAGATGCCCAGCAAGAGGCAGAAGTGCAGGAGCTGCAGCTGCCGCGTGTCTGCCAATGCCAGCAGGAGGAAGTGCCTGATGGAGCTGCTGTTGGACATTTGCTGGGGCTGCACATGGGGATCTGTTCATGGAGAAAAGCACAGTGAAGATTTAGAGGAGATACCTGTAACCAAAATCAATGCCATTTCCCATACACCCTCCCCTGGAACACAGAGACAGCCTTTGGTGTTTAAAAGTTCTGGGGTTTTCTTTTTAAGCTCCCCCTATGTCTCTCCTTCTATTCTTAGATATCAGGAACTCTCAGCCTGAGGGCAGAGGCTTGGCTGGGGCACAGGAGGGAGGGGGCTTGTTCAGAGGGAGGGGCTGCACTGCAGGGGATCCTGTGGGCATCTCTGAACTCTCCCTGCCACAGCATTGCTGGGTTTTGTTTTCTCTCATTGCCTGATCTTCTCTCTGCTTCCTGGAGATTTTCCTCCTGCAGGTGTTTCCCTGTGCCTGATCTCTCCCTGCCAGCACTCACAGACCCCAAATCTCTGTGCACTCTCCTTGGCCTGACAGAACCCTGCCTGTTTGCAGGGCACTGGCTGGGGGCAGGTTCTGTTTGCAGCTTGGAGAAAGGACAGCTCAGACTGAGCCTGATGGCTCCAGCAAAGGTGATGCTGGTGCTGTCCATGGGCAGAGTGGCTGAAAGCACATTAGGGATCTCCTGTGAACCTATTGATCACTAAAACCAACAGTTCAGATATCTCAGGCACTTGAAAACATAATAACTAATAATTCATACTACCTTTAATATTTAACCCTATTTTCCTGACATTCTCCAATAGTAGGAAACTGAATACTTGAACTCTTTGGAAATTTCTTCATTTTTATCAAAATCCTTGTCTTGGAAATATTCTATGACTGATCAGAACCCCTCAGCATGTCAGAGCTTCATGAGCATTTCACCTGCCCTGCACCAGATACACTCAGAGTTGTACTCACAGGCTCTGTAGGCATTGGGATGTTCCAGCTGTAGGAGATGGCTCCAGGAGCTGCAGCTGCATTGTCCTGCAGCCAGAGGTTCCTGTGCCAAGGGCTGGCAGTGATTGTGCCCCAGGCACTTCTCAGCACCTTCCCAGCCCTGACTGATTGAAGCTCTCTGTGCCTCTGTGCTGTGCCCGGGCTGGCTGCAGGCAGTGCCCCAGCCCTGCTGGGCTGGCACAAGAGCTGCTCATCAAGAGAAATGTGCTTTTGAAGCTCTTCTTGGTTACCAGGAGCTGCCTCTGTGCCAGGAGCCCAGCCCAGCTCAGCAGCACAGACACAGCACAAGGACTTTAATGAGCCTCTGGGGCTTTGTGCTCAGGCCCTGAACATCAGTCCCTGAGAGGGAGCTGAAGAAACCTCTCCAGAACTCCAAGGCAGAATCCAACTCCAAAGTTTCTTGGACTTTTAATGGGTCCCAGTGAGGGACACGACTGAGAAAGTGTCCCCAGGCCCCAGGCAGAGCAGAGAACTGCAGGCAGTGCTGACAGGTGGGGACAAAGAGAAGCCAAGTCTTGGTGCCCTGGGGCACAGCAGGGTCTGTGCCAGCAAGGGCTGGGAGGAGACACCTTGTCCTGAGGCCCTGGGGCCTCCTGGCACAGCCCCAGCCAGGCTGGGCACTGTCAGCCCCTTGTCCTGCCCTCAGCATCCCCCCCTAGCCCACATGCCAGTGGCCTCAAGGATCTGCTGGAAGGAGTCCCTGGGGAGCCTTGCTCAGCAATGGCCCTGGGGGCTCCTTCATGCTCCCTGCAGGGACTGCAGGTTTTTCAAAGGACTTTGGCTTTGGCTTTTGCCTTGGAGTCTCTGAGAGGTTTGTGCAATCATGGCCTCCAATTATCTGCTGTAATTAGTCCCTGGAGAGGCTTTGTCAGTAACAACACTCAGTGGGCTCATTAATGCTTCAAGGTACTTCAGTTATTTTAAGGTACTTGGTGTTTCCCTTTTGATACAGACTCTGTGAGAGGTTTGTGCAATCATGGCCCCAATTATCTGCTTTAACGAGTCCCTTGAGAGCTTTGTACTGACACTCAGTGGGGCTCATTAATGCTTTGAAAGAAGGTACTTTATGGATTTAAGAATTTTTAAGGTACTTTTGGATTTTCCTTCCCACACTGAGTCTCTGAGAGGTTTTTGTGCCATCCTGGCCTCCAATTCTCTCCTCCAAGGAGTCCATGAGGAGCCTGTGTTGGGTATCTTCCCCCTTTCTGTTTTACAACAAAAGATGGAACTGAAAGAATTTTGTAAGACTTTCTAAAAGCATCCAAACAAACATGGGACAATTAACAATACAACAACAACCACTAAGAGAATTAAATGTCACGTTTTAGCTTGACATCATCCAACCCTTTAGTCCCTTGGATTGGAAGAGTTTATTGAACCAGTCTTTGTTTTCCACTTGAAGCTTCTTGAGCCCTTCCTTCAGTACCTGAATGCTCTTGTGGATTGACTCGCTGTGGCTGGAGAGGTTCATGCAACACATCCCTCAGAGTCTACACAGCCATGCCCATGTGCCCAGAGTAAAAACTCTATCGCTGTTCTGCAAGGTGCCATGTCTGATGGTCTCTGTGTCTGAGAGCAGGCCACTCAATGTGAGGGAGGGAGCATTGGTTTGCTTACTTAACAGGCACCCAGGATGGTCTAATTGTCCTAAAGCTTTAGCTGCAGCCACCCAAGGTAGTCCAAATTGGGGGTGCTACCATCTGATACCTGGATTAAAGCTTTCAAAGCCATCTCTTTGATATCATCCAATACTTCTCTGGGGATACCTGCTGCTTGATCATCTGGTAGGCTGTGTTGTCCTTCTCCAGCTAGATGGTTGATTGTCAATTCTGCCCTTGCCTCATTATTAGCATAGTCTGCTATTAATTGATTTAGTAAACACTTCCATCCCCCTTCCCACAGGGTGTATTCTGTAGGTGACAACAACATGGTCATAATATATTTTAAATCATAGGGGGTTAAGACATGTGCTGTAAACATGGCCCTCATTAGGCCATTAAAACAAGGTAAGTCCTTCCTATGGTCTTTAGCTGCCCTACACAGATCCTTGATTTCCCCATAAACCAATGGCTGATACCTGGGATTCTGCCCCCTTCTTTCATAACATACGGGGGCAATGAGGAGTTTCGAGACTATTTGCCAGTCTCCTTCCTTAACTGCTTCTTTCTGGATCCTTTCCTAGGGATCTTCTGGGGTTGAGGGTTGAGGTGGCTCTGGGGAATCCAAACTGTCTTCTGGGGAGGAAGAATAACTTGGAGCAGAAACATTTGGATTAGAAATAGTGTGACAGTTGGGCTTAGTATCTTTGACCATGGGGGTTATATTGTTGCTGGAGGGTGAGGCAAAGGGCACTGCCATTTTGTCAGGTGTTGGGGAGGAAGGGCCTTGATTTAGGATGGCGAACTTCCAGGCTGGCCTTCTGGAGGCATGGCCCAGGGTGAAGGTGGAATGATTGACAGTGGGGGCGTGACCCGCAGTTGTGGGGGTGGAGTCTGGAGGTTCGTTCAGGGCGGAAGAGAAGGTTGTGGTAGCAGGAAGTGGAGGAGCCAAGATGGAGGGAGGATGGTCGGGCTCCTGAGCCACATTCAGGCTCCTTCCATCTTGAGTCTCCAGGGCATGATGCTCCAAGACCACGTGGCCATTGCCATCTTGGAGCATCGTGGAAGGTCTGAGAAAGGCAGGTTTGAGGGGAGGTCCTGAGTTAGGGTGACCAATGGATTGAGTTTTCAACACGCTGCTTGCTGGTGAAGGGTCTCAAGGATGGTGTGGAAGATGGGGAGCATGCGGGTGCAATGGGGTCCCTTTTGATAAAAGGTTGTACAATTTAACTCCCACTGAGTCCCAAAATTCAGTGGTATGGATTTCATCAGCAGAGGCATCTGGAAAATTTTTAATGATCCACCTCATAATTGATTTTAATTCATTCTTTGAAAATATTATGTCATGATCAGTGAGAATTAAAGCATCCATATATGCTCCTTTCTACTTTGGACATCTGGCTGCCCATTTTTCTCTTTCTCCGCCTTAGGTGGAACAGCCACCAGAACACACCAAATCAGTTATGGGACGTGGGTGCATATTGTAAAAACACAGTGGCAAAATGGGCAATAAATGTCTTGCATTTCCCCAAACCCACCTGCAATCCTATGCACGTGAAACCATCGTTGTCCCTGCCGATCCTGGCCAAGGCCCCTTGAAGCAACGATGAATCCGCTGGGCCCGGCACAATCCAAAATCCCGGGGAGCACTGGCCTATCCATCAGCTAACCCCAGCTGACGTGACTGACACAGGGAGCCCTGAGTGTCAGGGTCCCTGTTCGGGTGCCAAAGGTCACAATGAGGGTGGCTGTGACAAACCTCTCTGGTTCCCTGACTTCAGGGCGAGGGTGGAAAAAATGAAAAGGAGCAGGATCAATGGAGCTGTTTAAAAGGAACTTTAATTACAGGGTGAAAAGCAATAAGCAGGGAGAAGTTAAGAACAGTATGAGGGGCGGATCCAAAGATCCAAGACAACGGGGAAGCAGCAACATATACATGTCGGGGTAGAACACTCTAGAACAATAACCATATGGGGGGAAACAAGTAACCAACAGGGGAGTAGAACTTGGACAAATTAGCATAGCAACACTCAAGGCTTATGGGGGAACTCTCAAGCTTACCCTAATTTAAACAAATGATTCCCAGGGCTTGAAACTCATACCCAATTCTTTCGGGGTAAAATCTGGCTGACTCTGAGTTACAGCCGGGCTAACTCCCACACCGCTGCTTTGCTCTGGTCCCTTGGGACCATGCGCCCCAACAGAGCCACAATGATGTCCTTGGTTCCACGAGGCTCCACAGTGTCACAATGGTCCCTTGGATCCATGGTGCTCTGCAGTGCCACAATGGCCCCTTCATTTCACAAGGCTCCCAAATGTCACATTGGTCTCCATAGGAAGGAAACCACGGAGCCCCCATGTTTCAGGAGCTGATGAACAGCAACCACCAGAGGCCAAGGCAAGCCTGACCTGTCTGTCCTGGCAGGTTTGCTTGGAGCAACCCTTGGATATTTGAAATTATGAATTCCGAGTCCTAGTTTAAAACATTTGTGCCTGGAGAAGCGGGATGGGGTTCATTTCATAAAAAAAAAGCACAGAACCCTTTCCAGTGTTTGGAAAACAGGTGAGTGCTGCCCCTCAGGAGTCAAAGACCAGCCAGAGTTGTCTGTCCTGGCAACTTTTGTCTGGCAGCAATCCTTGGATACACAAAAATTTGGAGGTGGAATCCTAATTTTGGCCATGGATGCCTGGAAAAAATGGACAGTTCTTTTCCATAAAAGGAAAAGCCCAGAGCCCCAGTGTTTCAGGGGCAGATGGGAGTGGCCTTCCACATTCCAAGGTCAGCCAGACCTGTCAGGTGACCCCTGGGAGGCCAAGGCAGCCACACCTATTTCATGTTCCCTGGTTTCCACAGGGCCCTGCAGTGTCACAATGGCTCCTTGCTTCCATGAGGCCTTGCAGTGCCACAGTGGTTCTCTGGCTTCCATGATGCCCTCAGGTGTCATAATGGCCCCTTGGTTACACAAGTCCTTAAGGATCTTAATGGTCTCCATGGTTCCACAAGGCCCCACAGTGTCCTAATGGTCTGTTGGTTCCATGAGGCCTCGTCTGTGTCACAATGGCCCCTTGGTTCCATTGGGGCCCAGTAGTGCAACAATGATTCCCTTGGTTCCACAAGTTCCCATAGTGTCACAATGGCCCCTTCCTTGCGGGCGGCTTTCCCCTGTTTTTTTTTTTTTCTTCCTTCCCGCGGCCCTTTTTTTTTTTCCTTCTCCTCTTCCATGGATCCACGGTGCCCTGCAGGATCACAACGGCCCTTTGGCTCCACAAGGCCCTGAAATGCAGCAATGGCCTCTTGGTTCCACAAAGCCCTGCTGCTTCACACTGGCCCCTTGGGACCGTGTGGCCCAACAGAGCCACAAAGATGTCCTTGGTTCCATGAGGCCCCACAGTGTCACAGTGGTCCCTTGGATCCATGGTACCCTGCAGGGTCACTATGATGCCCTGCATTTCACAAGGCCCCAAAGTGTCCAATGGTCTCCATGGTTCCTCAAGGGCCAACAGTGTCACAATGGCCCCATGGATCCATGGTACCCACAGTGTCACAATGACACAAGTGAGCCCCAGTGGTGCAAGGTCAGATGAGAGGCAGTCACCAGAGGCCAAGGCTAGCCAGACTTGACTGTATGGGCAGATTTTTTTGGAGAGTAACCCTTGAATATACGGAATTTTAGAGGTGGAATCCTAATTTCAGCAATGGGAGCTTAGACAAGAAAGACAGTTCTTTCCCATAGGAATAAAAGCACAGAGCCCCAGTGCTTCATGGTCAGATGGGAAGTGGCCCTTGACATGTCAAATTCAGTGGGACCTGTCAGACAGCCCCCAGGAGGCCAAACCAGGCAGAGCTGTTCCATGTTCCATTGACTTCATGGGTCCTAACACTGTCACAATGGTCTCCTTGATTCCATGAGGTCTGGCAATGTCACAATGGCTTCTTGGTTTCATGAGCCCCAACAGAGTCACAAGGGTCCATTGGCCCCACGAGCCCCGCTGTGAAACAATGGCTCCTTGTTTCTATTTTAAATCAATCACAATCAAACTACAGTTTGATCATTGATCCTTGCTTCCATAGGGCCCATGATTTGCACAGTGGTCTCCTTGATTCCATGATTCCTGGATTCCACAGTCTCACCATCGTTTCCTTGGATCTCCATTGTCACAACTGACCCATGGTTCCATGAGGTTCCGTAGTGTCACCGTGGTCGCTGTCAGAGGCTGGATGAGATCGATGTCCCGAGACACCTTGGGATGCTCGGAATGCCCGTGTGGGGCCAGGGCCGGGTCAGGCCTTGGTTTGTGGTGGGACAGAGCCCCGCCCCCAGCCCTGGCCTGGCAGAGCTGTCAATCACACAGCAGGGGGTGATGTTAACCCAGCTCTGATTGGCTGAGCTGTCAATCAATCACACACTAGCAGCTGGTGCTACCCTGACTCTGATTGGCCAAGCAACTGGCAGTCCCACCCCAGGGGCGGGCCCATGAAGGCCCAGGGGGTTAAAAGCCGGAGCACGAGGCCAGCCCAGGGTCTGGATCCTGCCTTCTCCTGGGGTTCCTCTGTTAGCGATGCTGGAACCCCAGCAGTTGGTACCTATGTGCGTGTCTTTCTATGGATCTTCTGTCTTTCTGTTGTTCTCTATTTCTTCTCCTTCTAATCCTACTTACCTGGAACATTTTTGGGTAACTTCACATGTTAAGGGTTAAAGGATTTTAGGTTAAATGTGTGGGAATCCAAGGCACAGGGAATGTTTCTCTGTCTGCTCTGAGGGGTCCTGACCCCCAGAGAAACACTGCCTTTAACCTTTGCCCATGGAGAGGACTTCCAGGACTTTGAGACAGATTAGAATTTACCAAAGTGTGAAATAGGTAATAGAGAGTAGTATAGCATGTCACTTGGGTGAGAAATTTAGGTTTTGGGATTTTTAGTATGGTGTAGATAGGAAGCAAGATGGAGGAATTTGGGTGTAGTCCCTGTCTTCTTCTTCATCTGCTCCATTTTCTGCAGTGTTGGTGGCACAGGGTGATTGGTCAAGGAAAGCACAGTGCAGAGGTTATGTGGACAGTCAAGGGATGAGTTATTGGTAGATGAGTAGAAATAATGTACATTTTAAGAGTTTATTGGGTGAGACAACTTTAAAAGACCTTGAAACCGTACATTTTGGAGCCATTTGGCAGTGCTTTTCCTGCACGCTGAGCCTGGTGTGGACAGCATGCAAAACTTTAGATAAGATAACAATAAACAAGAAGCTGAAGACTGAAAAAGTCCCGTGCATCTCCTTTTACCTGGCACAGAACTGCTACAGGAGGGTTTTCCCCATCCAGGGAGCCCCCAGAAAGGCCCAACATAAAACAAACATCAATAACTGGTGCCCCCAACAATGTTTGTAATAAGTTGGCTCTTTTCCATAAAGTTGTTTACTGAAGGGTGTTGTATTAACTGGCCAATCAAGTGAAATGTGTTGATTAAATGAGCAGTGAGGTCCACCTGTAGCAAACCAACGATAAAAAGAAGAGGATTGGGAAAAACAGTGGCTTTTAGCCCTTAGCCTTCTGATCTGAGTCTGTGTCATCTCTGACTCAACGGTGACATTTGGGGATCTGTGGGGGCTATTGGGGCTCCTTTCTGCACCTCGTGACCCAACAGGAACTTCTCTAATAAACTTTGCCTGAAGCTCCCACTGTGCCCATGACAGGAACCCCTGTGAGTGTCTGGGACATCCCGGCTCTTTGGCAGCCTGGGCACTCCTGGGATGTCACCGTGGGGCCCCCCGTGAGTGCCTGTGACAGATCGGTGCCTTTGCAGCCCAAGGTGCCCTGGGATGTCACCATGGAATGGCTGTGACTGCCTCTGACCACAGGGCTCTTTACCATGCCCAGAAAGCCCTGGGAGGTCTCCATGGAGCCCCTGTCTGTGCCTGTGACATTCCAGCTCTGGAACAGCCTGGAGACTCTTGGAAAGTCCCCATGGAACCCCTCTGAGGGCCTGTGACAAATCTGATCCTTAGCAGGCAACCATCACCAGCCCCTGTTGCTATGGTCAGTTTCCATGGCAACCATCACCAGCCCCTGTTGCTATGGTCAGTTTCCATGGCAACCATCACCAGACCCCTGTTGCTATGGTCAGTCCCTCGGCAGCTCCATGGAGACCCCATGCCAGGGGTGGTTGCCATGGACACCAGCTCAGGCCTGCAGCCAGAGCCCGTTGCCATGGCAACCATTGGCAGCCCCATCCCCAGGCTCATGGGATCCCAGAAGCACAGAATTGGCTGAGCTGGGAGGGACCCATCAGGATCCTCCAGTCCAACTGCTGGCCCTGCACAGGACAGCCCAACAATGCCAGCCTGGGCCTGGCAGCGCTGTCCAAACGCTGCTGGAGCTCAGAGAGCCCTGGAGCTGGGAGCCTTCCCTGGGGAGCCTGGGCAGGGCCCCAGCAGCCTCTGGGCAAAAACCTTTTCCTGACATCCAAGCTGAGCCTGCCCCGACTCAGCTGCAGCCGTTCCCTCCACTCCTGTCCCTGGGCACCAGAGGGAAGAGGTTCCCACAGCCCCAGCCAGGGACCCGCTCCCAAGGCTGTTGCCATGGCCACCAGGGCTGGCACCAGCTGGGATGCTCGGTTTCCACGGGCCGGGCTTCAGGAATGGGATTCCCCAATTTCCTGCTCCCGCTAAAACCGCGCTGCCCTCGCTGCCCTCCCGCCTCCCATGGAAAGCACAAAAGGCAAAGATCCCGGGCTGGGATAAGAACAATTTATTGGGAACAGCAACGAGATAAGGAACAAACAGGAACAGAAACAATATTGATAACAGAAGGGATAAGAAAACTATTTACAGGGAAAACTACAACACAACTGACTGTCTCTTCCCGGCCACAATTTCCCCTGCCTGGAAAGGACACCCTTCTCCTCAGGGAGAGAGAGAGAGTCCCTTTCCTGCCCCTGGCAATGACCTGAGGTGGGAGTGAATGTAATGACACGGCCATGGCCAGACCCTCATGTTCTTCAATCCCACATCATGTCATTGGCAGGGGCAGGAAAAGGGACAGGTGTCTTCCCAGCATGGATCACAGGGAACATGGATCACCAGGGCTCTTCCCAACGTGGGTCCTCCAATGGGGGATGAAGCTGGAGCGGTGCATGAAGCTCTTCCTGCAGTTGGGGCATTTGCAGGGCTTCCCTTACTGGTGCCTCCGTTGGTGTCTGGTCAAGTGAGAGCTCTGGGTGAAGCTCTTCCCACACTGGGGACACTCGTAGGGCCTCTCCCCAGTGTGGATGCGCCGGTGCCTGATGAGGTGGGAGTTGTGCTTGAAGCCCTTCCCACAGTCGGGGCAGCGGAAGGGCCTCTCCTCCGTGTGAATCCGCTCATGCAGGAGGAGATTGGAGCTGGTCTGAAACCTCTTCCCACACTGGGGGCACTTGTAGGGCCTCTCCAGTGTGGATGGCTGGTGGATGATGAGGTTGATTGCTTGAGGTCAGTACAGTGTGGATGCTGTGCTGAGAGATGGCTGCAAACCTCTTCTGACACTGGGGACACTCGTAGGGCCTCTCCCCAGTGTGGATGCGTTGGTGGCTGAGGGCGCTGCAGCTGAAGCCCTTCCCACACTCCCCACACTCGTAGGGCCATTCCCCAGTGTGGATCATCTGGTGGCTGATCAGGGCGCTGCTCTGCCTGAAGCTCTTCCCACACTCCAAGCACTTGTGGGGCTTCTCCCCATCATGAAGCTGCTCCTGGGCCACCAGCTCCGAGCTCTGGCTGAAGCTCTGTCCACCTTCCTGGCTCAGGGTGGGTCTTTCCTCCTCAGAGCACCCTGGGCTGGGTTTGGAGCCCCTCCTCCTGTGGGATCTCTGGGGCTTTTCCTCCCCATTGGAATTCCGTGCACTGTGGAGCCACTCAAAACGGCCTCTTCCACGAGGTTCTGCCGTGGGGATTTGTCCTCCCTGGTCTCCATCCTCAGCTCCTTGTCTCTGGGGGAGGAAGGACAAGGAGAGGATGGGATTTGCCTCCGTGCCAGAGGGAAGGGGAAGGAGATCCCCCCAGTGCATCCCCAGCAGGACGGGGTTGGCAGCAGGGTTGTCCTGCAGCCGGGGGCCGTGCTGGGCTGGGAGATGGAGCAGGAGAGAGGGGGAAAGGGGCACTGACTTCCTCCTCACCTGCCTGGGTGTCCCGGGGCTTCTTCCTCTTCCTCGCAGCCTCCTCCTCCATCCAATCAAGATTTGGGAATGGGAAATCCTGTTTTGGGAGGAAAACAAAGGGTGCGCACATTGTCTTTTGTACTGGTTTGAAGGCAAACCTGGGGGAGAGTCTAAGTCAGAATTACAATTTAATAAGAAAATGAAGATCAAGGCAATGATACAGAAACACTGCCTTAAACTGACAGAGTCAGGATATAACCTGACACCCTGTTGGTCAGGGTGCTGGCAGCAGTCCCATTAAATGGTGGCTGCAGTCCTGTTGGAGTGATGAACGTGATTCTGTCAAAGCAGTGATCCTGTAGAAGGGTCTGGTCTTCCTCTGGAGGTCCAGTGGTGGTTCTGGAGCTCTTGTCCTCTGGGAATCCAGCAGGCAAGCTGCTCCTGGTGTTGCAAGGCTCAGCTTATATCCAGGTAGGAATGCTTGGATCCTCCCCCTGGGCGGAGCATCCCACAATGGGATGATGGAATTTGATCAGTCCTGCAGTGACACTCAATGGCCCATTCCCAGAAGATATCTCCCCTGGAGGGCGTTATCAGGGCTGAGTCATGGAAGAGATAAAGAACACTGCCCCACCTGTTGATAGCAGTTGATGAAGATGGGGATTGAAAACATGCATTTGGTTCCATCTTGCATTGCAACCTGAAACAGTGGGGTAATCCCTGCTCAGGGGGTGAACACCACCCCCCTTACCCAAACTGGCTCAGGTGTAAAACCCCCACCCTGGGAAGGCCACACACACAGGGGACAATGTCACACTTGCCCTGCCCCAGGGGAGGTCTCTGTCCCTGTCACTCCCTTGCTCTCCCCCTTTTCTCTTTCTTTCCATCTCTCTCTCTACCTCACATTTACTGTTCAATAAAATCCACGTTGAATTTGGTCTCATTAGCACCTTAATTGGGGCAGAGGCATCTCTCTAACAATTTTCTTAACCAGATTGCAACATTATTTTGGCACAGTGAGTTCAGGGCACTGTTGTCTGACCCCAAGTGCCTTTGACAACAGCATGGTTCCCTCCTCTGAGGAGGTTGTGGTTCTCTCTGGAGGAACTCTTGGAAACTTGGACGCAGCTTCCTCTGAGCGACTTACGGGAGAACTGATGAGGAAAATGGCTGTTGTGGGTGGCCAGTGTAAAGAAAATATTTTGTTGTCCTTCCTTGAAAAGTTTGTTAAAATCACTGGAGGAAAGGGAGCAAATGTTACCAGCGAGACTGACAAGGTTCATTCACTCCAAGGTGAGGAACACAAGGCTGCTAAAAGTCCCACAAGAAGCCCAGCTCAAGTAGCTAAATTCCCAAATAACTCCTGAATTCACAGGCTTGGGTTCTTTGCCAAATGTGAGAATCATTATTCTCTTCATCCCTGTCACCTTTGTGACAGCTACACAGAGCTTTCCCTTCCTTTTAATAATATCTGTATTGAGCCAAATTTGCACTTTTCTTTTATTAGAACCTGCCAGCAGCTGAGCTGGAGCTGTGCAGGAACTAATGAAACATGGAATTGCCACAGAATTGCTTCTATTGTCAGTTTATTCATGTTTGGGATTTGTTTGTGTTTTCATCACATGTGACTTGTGGGAAAATCAAATATTCATCAAAGTATTTTATGCAGAGTTAAGTTTGATTTCTGCCAAGTTTATTTTGTCCAGTGCCCAGGGGATGCTCAAGGGGTCTCTGTGCCTCTCGCCCTGGGGGATGCTTGGGAAGGGGTTTGGGAGGGTTGTCCCTGTCCCTGTCACCCCAGGCCATTCCCCAGGGGTGTCCCTGTCCCTGTCACCCCAGGCCATTCCCCAGGGGTGTCCCTGTCCCTGTCACCCCAGGCCATTCCCCAGGGGTGTCCCTGTCCCTGTCACCCCAGGCCATTCCCCAGGGGGTCTCCATCATTCTCACCCAGGCAATGCCTGGGGTCTCCCTCCCTCTCACCCCTGTGCCAGGGGGTGCTCGGGGCAGTCTCTGTCCCTCTCAGCCCAGGGGATGCTCGGGGCTCTCTGTCCCCTCGCCCTGGGGGATGCTCGGGGGGTCTCCATCCCTCTGGCCTCAGGCAATGCCTGTGCAGGGCTGGGCACCAGGGGCTCTGTGTCCCTCTCACCGCTGAGGCTGCTCGGGGCTGGGGGGGCTCTCCGACCTTCTCAGCCCTGGGGAGGCCGGGGGGGTCTCTGTCCCTCTCAGCCCTGCTGTGACCCCACCCAAACATCATCGGGCTCAGAGGGACAGAGACACCCCCAAACCCCCAGAAGGGCTGAACCTGGGATTTGGTTTGGGGCTGAGGATTTAGGAAGGGGCTGGAATTGGGGCTGGGCTTGGAGTTGGGGCTGAGATTTGGATTAGAGCTGGGATTGGGGTTAAGGCTGGACATGGGATTGGCTTTAGGGCTGGGGTTGGGATTGGGTCTGGGGCCAGACAAGTCTGGCACTGGGATGTGATTAAATACAAAACTGTGAGTGTGTCTAAACATGGAGTGAGATTGAGACCAGGATCAGGGTCAGGTTTGGGACTGAGCTCACCCAGAGCAGGACAGGGGGGATGTCACTGCAGGATGTCCCTGGCATCGTCCCAGCCCTCCTCAGGCACCTCCAAACATGGGGGGCAGCTGGGTGCCCCAAGATCCAGGTGCTCCCACGCTGCCCCTCAATACCAGGCGAGCATTCCCTGAGGGCAGCCCTGACTGTGACCCTTGGGGCTCTGGGATCAGCCCTCACATCCCTGTGGGAGCAGCTGCAGACAGGATGAGAGATTTCTCCCCTCCCTAATTCCTGTGGAAGGATGAAGCCCAGCTGCCTTTTTCTTCTGGTGCCTCCTCCTCTCCTCAGCTGAGGATGTCAAACTCCCCAGGAGCAGGAAAATCCCCATTCGCTGTTTCCTTGTGACTGCAGCCTGGAACATCCACCCAGAACAAAGGACTTTCTAACAGCCCTGCTGAATGACACTGAGAGGAGGCTTGTGAGAATGGGAGGAAATTGTGTTTTGATAGGAAGTAAAGTTACAAAATTATTTCTTTCCGTCCCATTCATTTTCAGTCAGTTCCAGTTTGTTTTTCAAAGTGCCACCTTCTCAGCTGATTGTGTTTGTGCCCTCCTTTCTCTCCTGCCTCTCTTTGCCTGCTCTGTTTCTCTCTCCATGTCTCCCTTGACCCAGGGCAGCTCCCACCAAAGACCCTGCCCTGATTTAATTCCCAACCCAGGAGCTACAACAACCATGGGTGAAGTTATGAAGGCTGGCAGTGAAATGTCACTGTAAGATCTTGCTCCACTTGGCTTTTGGCTCCTTCTTGAGAGCTTTGCCTTCCAGGGCAGGAACATCTTTTCCTGGCTGGGAACTGGAATTCCAGCCCCTGGGAGTGTGTGCCATGGATGCCAGAGGGGCATTCCCGAGGCTGCCAGGGTGCTGCTCCTGCCGTGCCTCCCAAGGAGCTGTGCAGGGCCAGGGGACAAGGTCCAGCAGCTCTCTGGGCTCCCAGAGCACACAGCAAAGGCGGCTTTGCCATTTTCCAGCACCTTCCCCGCTGGAAGCAGAGGCAAGAAGGGAATCGAGTCCCCGACGGAACGATTGGAGTGGGAAGGGACCCTGCCCATGGGTTACGATTTCACGAGGGAGAGACGCCTCTGCCCCAGTGAAGGTACAAATGAGACCATGGGAATGCAACCTGCGGATCTGCTCGAACTTGGACTGAACTGAACAAGAAATGGGAAGGAGAAAGGGAGAGAAACAAATCGGGAAGAGGTCTCAGAGAGACAGAAAGAAATAGGAATGAGGTCTCAGGGGTAGAGAAAGAAATAGAAAAGAGGTCTCAGAGGGACAGAAAGAAATAGGAAAAGGCTCCGGCCCAGACTCCGCAGCTCGCAGGAACACCCGCAGGGCGCAGCGCCCCTCACAGTTCCAGCCAATCAGAGAACGCGCTGAACAATTTCCAGCCAACCAGAGCTTTTCTCGCCGATGACTCACCGGTTGCCAGGCGGCCCCGCAGAGCCCAGCGGCCCCGGAGCGGAGTTTGGGGCTCGGGCCGGGGGGACGGATCCGCCCCGGGGGGGTCCCCGAGCCCCCTGCCCGCCCCTGGGGCCGATCGGGGGCTCCCCCACCCAGCAGCCGGTGCTGCGGGGCCGCGGGGCAGAGGGGTGGGAAAGGGGGGGTCCGGGCTGGGAGCGGAGGAAATGCGGGAGGAAGAGGAGGGACAGGAGGAGCAGGAGCAGGAGCGGGAGAATCCCGGCGCTCGCAGCGCCCGCACGCTGAGCCTGCAGCACCCCCTGCCCCGGGAGCATCGCCCCCAGCCCCGAGCCGCAGGTGAGGGCGGAGGCCGAGCCCGCCCCGGCTCCAGCCAGGGCTCTCCGGGAGGATTTTTTGGAGAGTGTTCGGAGCCGGCAGATCCCGGACTCGAGCCCCGGATATCTCCGGGCTCCCTCAGAGGAGCTTTTTCGGGGGCACAGGAGCCGCGATCGCCCCTCGGGAGGGTCCCGGGGGCTCCACGTGGGGATGGCCCGGTACCGACGGGGCGGGACATTGGTTTTGGGGATCCCCGTGAGAGCCGGGGCTGTGGAACGGGGGACCCCCGGGGCGGGGAGAGGGGAAGGGGCGATAGCGGAGCTGGGGGACCCCCGGCAGCCCGGAGATGAGGCGGGGACGGGACCCCCTGACCCTGACAGGGCCGTGTCCTGGGGTGACTTCATGATGCTCGTACCCCATCGGTCCGTTTAGCCCAGAAATGAGTTCTGCACCTTTAAGGCCGGTTCTGAGAGCGAAGGGGAGGAGGAAGAAGCTGCAGTTTGTTTCCATACACTGCACTCACTCCTCCACATTCCGGCTCCTGGACTGTTGTGGTGCCTTAAGGAGCTGGAACAGAGACCACACGGAGCTAAGAGGAATAAAGTGGATTTTTATTGAAGTGCCTTCAAAGGCCACGCTCAGGCAGCACAGGAGCCACAATTATGGCTCTGCCCAGATGGCTCCAAGATGGGAGCAAAAGGGCTCTGTCACGGGCTCTCACATTTTTATAAATTTTAGTCCCTTTGCATTTAGGAGTTAACTGCCCAATTAATAGCTTCAAATTACAAAGTTTCATCCTCCTTGCTTGCTTGCGCGCACTCCTCTTTCCACATTGTTTATGCTTTGGGCCTGAAGTTCGATGAGATTGTCCTTGAGTCTCCAGGATTGTTTTGTCTTCACCACCCTGAGAAAAGATCCCAGTAACACTTAATATAAAGCTAAAAGCTGCACATCAAAACAGAACAGAAAAACTTAAAACCTAATGTATCAGTTGTCTGTGGACCGACAGCAGGACAGAGCTCTCCTTTGCTTTTAGTTCGTTTTTAGCTCGCTGAGGCAGAGAAGTTCCCCCAGCTGTTGTTTTTCTTTTTCTTTGGAGCTGTTTAAACCTGCTCTGCACTGAACACCCAGAACACCACCGGCAGCTCGCACCTGTGGCCCACCTGGCCAAGCTTGGGCCAGGGCATTTCCAGCACTGGAGGGACTGATAAGAGACTGATAAGAGACTGAGTGACCTGAGCTACAGCCCACAGAGGGACTTTTTGAGTTCTTCATCTCTTTTGTAGCGGCAAGAGGTTTTATTGTTTAGTATTGTTCATTTTTTTGTGCTGGTGAATGCTTTGCCTGTTAAATAAACAGGTTTTTTGCACTTTTGTCCAAGGAAATATTTTTCTGATCTGGCTGGGGGTAGGGGCTGCTTGAATTTGCTTTTTAGAGGAAACCCCTTTGGAGGATTTCTCCCAAATTTGCCCTAAACCAGGACAGGGTGGTGGGAAGAGGAAGGAGCCCCAAGTGGCTGGATTGAGGAACGGCTGGAGAGGGGGATCCCGAAACCCCCCAGCATCCCTAAGCAGGACCCTGGGGAGGGGGGATCCCCAGGACCCATGGGAACCCCAGCAGCCCTGAGGCAGGGAGCCACCAGAACCCCAGGGGGATGAGACTGGAAAGACGGAACTCCTGGTGGCTTTTTTTGATTCACTCTTGATTTTTGGAGGTTTTTATGGACACCAGATGACTTCTAGAGATGGACTTGGGCAGGAGGAATCCCCAACCAAGGCATTCACACCTTGTTTTTCCCCAAACCAGGATTTCCCATTCCCAAACCTTGGCTGGATGGAGGAGGAAAAGGCTGCGAGGAAGAGGAAGCTGCCCTGGGACACCCAGGCAGGTGAGGAGGAAGTCAGTGCCCCTTTCCCCCTCTCTCCTGCTCCATCTCCCAGCCCAGCACAGCCCCCGGCTGCAGGACAACCCTGCTGCCAACGCCGTCCTGCTGGGGATGCACTGGGGGGATCTCCTTCCCCTTCCCTCTGGCACGGAGGCAAATCCCATCCTCTCCTTGTCCTTCCTCCCCCAGGCAAGGAGCTGAGGATGGAGACCAGGGAGGACAAATCCCCACAGCAGAACCTCATGGAAGAGGCTGTTTTGGGCGGCTCCACAGTGCAGGAATCCAAAGGGGAGGAAAAGCCTGGGAGAGCCCAGAGGAGGAGGGGCTCCAAACCCAGCCCAGGGTGCTCTGAGGAGAAAAGACCCACCCCTGAGCCAGGAAGGCAGCTGGAGATCCAACCAGAGCTCAGAGCTGGTGGCTCAGGAGCAGCTTCATGACAGTGAGAGGCCCCATGAGTGCTTGGAGTGTGGGAAGCGCTTCAGGAAGAGATTCAACCTGACCTGCCACCAGAGGATCCACACTGGGGAACGGCCCTACGAGTGCTTGGAATGTGGGATGAGTTTCAGCCACAGGTCTGACCTGGTTGTCCACCAGAGGTTCCACACTGGGGAGAGGTCCTATGAGTGCCCCGAGTGTCAGAAGAGGTTTCACACCAGCTCCCATCTCCTTGTACATAAACGAATTCACACGGATGAGAGGCCCTTCTGCTGCCCCGACTGCGGGATGGGCTTCAAGCACAACTCCACCCTCGTCACCCACCGGCGCATCCACACTGGGGAGAGGCCCTACGAGTGTCCCCAGTGTGGGAAGAGCTTCTCAGACCGCTCGTTCTTTACCCGACACCAACGGAGGCACCGGTAAGGGAAGCCCTGTGAGAGCCCCGACTGCAGGAAGAGCTTCGTGCACTGCTCCAACTTCATCCCTCATTGGAAAATCCACGTTGGGAAGAGCCCTGGTGATCCATGTTCCCTGTGATCCATGCTGGGAAGACACCTGTCCATTTCCCTGCCTCTGCCAATGACCTGAGGTAGAATTGAGGAACATCAGGGTCTGGCCATGGCCGTGGCATTACATTCACTCCCACCTCAGGTCATTGCCAGGGGCAGGGACTTTCTCTCTCTCCCCGGAGGAGAAGGGTCTCCTTTCCAGGCAGGAGGAAATACGTTGCCGGGAAGAGGCAGCTGTTGATCTAGTTTTCCCTGTAAACAGTTTTATTTATCCCTTCTGTTAGCAGTATTGTTTCTGTTCTGTTTGTTCCTTATCTCGTTGCTGTTCCCAGTAAATTGTTCTTATCCCAGCCTGGGATCTTTGCCTTTTGTGCTTTCCATGGGAGGCGGGAGGGCAGCGAGGGCAGCGCGGTTTTAGCGGGAGCAGGAAATTGGGGAATCCCATTCCTGAAGCCCGGCCCGTGGAAACCGAGCATCCCAGCTGGTGCCAGCCCTGGTGGCCATGGCAACAGCCTTGGGAGCGGGTCCCTGGCTGGGGCTGTGGGAACCTCTTCCCTCTGGTGCCCAGGGACAGGAGTGGAGGGAACGGCTGCAGCTGAGTCGGGGCAGGCTCAGCTTGGATGTCAGGAAAAGGTTTTTGCCCAGAGGCTGCTGGGGCCCTGCCCAGGCTCCCCAGGGAAGGCTCCCAGCTCCAGGGCTCTCTGAGCTCCAGCAGCGTTTGGACAGCGCTGCCAGGCCCAGGCTGGCATTGTTGGGCTGTCCTGTGCAGGGCCAGCAGTTGGACTGGAGGATCCTGATGGGTCCCTCCCAGCTCAGCCAATTCTGTGCTTCTGGGATCCCATGAGCCTGGGGATGGGGCTGCCAATGGTTGCCATGGCAACGGGCTCTGGCTGCAGGCCTGAGCTGGTGTCCATGGCAACCACCCCTGGCATGGGGTCTCCATGGAGCTGCCAAGGGACTGAGCATAGCAACAGGGGGCTGGTGATGGTTGCCATGGAAACTGACCATAGCAACAGGGGCTGGTGATGGTTGCCATGGAAACTGACCATAGCAACAGGCTGGTGATGGTTGCCATGGAAACTGACCATAGCAACAGGGTCCTGGTGATGGTTGCCTGCTAAGGATCAGATTTGTCACAGGCCCTCAGAGGGGTTCCATGGGGACTTTCCAAGAGTCTCCAGGCTGTTCCAGAGCTGGAATGTCACAGGCACAGACAGGGGCTCCATGGAGACCTCCCAGGGCTTTCTGGGCATGGTAAAGAGCCCTGTGGTCAGAGGCAGTCACAGCCATTCCATGGTGACATCCCAGGGCACCTTGGGCTGCAAAGGCACCGATCTGTCACAGGCACTCACGGGGGCTCCACGGTGACATCCCAGGAGTGCCCAGGCTGCCAAAGAGCCGGGATGTCCCAGACACTCACAGGGGTTCCTGTCATGGGCACAGTGGGAGCTTCAGGCAAATTTCTTTATTGCAGAAATTCCTGCTGAGTCATGAGGTGGAGAAATGACACCCATGCAGCCACCATAGATCCAATAAATAAACCTTTATAGAATTTGTCCTAAAGGGATGACAAACCAGATATATTTATATAAATATGTATATCCATTATGGTAATGATTAAGAAAATTGCCTAAACAGAAATATATGCCAGGATGTATGAGATGTATATATATTATACAGCCCCAGAAATTATTTCAAAGCAACTGTATTAAAGCAAAATCAGTAATTGGAGAGAGTGATGTCAATCCCACAGACCAATGACCATGGGCAAATCCCTCCTTGGCTCAGCCTGAGCAGTGACCTTGAGGGGCCCCCCCCCATGATGGAATCCCAAACCCCCAAAGAAGGGAAATTTAGGAATGCTGCCATTAAAATTTGGGACGGGGCTTTTCTAGTCTGAGGTGCTGCCCTGTCAGTCAGATGATGCCCAGGCTGGGCCAGCTCAGCAGCTCTGCAGAAGCTCTCAGTGGTGTCACTTGGTTTTTGTTCTTTTTGGGGATTTTTCCAGCTCTGCCACAGCTTCAGCTCCCTCTGAGGATGTTGAACATTTAGGATGGAGGAGTCAGGTTGGTTTCTGCATTATTCACCCCAAAAGCAGCGTACATCTTTTTCCCACTGAAGTCAACAGGGCCTTGCTGGAGTTGCTGGAGCCCATTGCAGGCAGAGCCTCCTGCTCCAGCAGGAACTGCCTTTCCTGTGCCATCAGCAGGGCAGGTCCCGCTGCAGGAACAGCCCCAGGCCAGCCCCAGCACAGGGAAGGCCTCGGGCACAAGGGCAGAGTGCCGTGCTGGGAGCTGTGCCAGGCACAGCCTGAGGCACCAAAGGCACCTTGGCAGCAGCAGCTGCTTGCAGGCCATGGCCAGAAGCCTCCCTTGGCAGCCCGGCCTGGTGGCCACCACTGCAGAGCTGCTGCCTCAGGGCTCATTCCTGGCTGGGCTCTGAAAAGCCACTGCTGCTCCAGGAGCCTGACTGGGAAGCCACTGGCCCCAGCACCTCGGGGACAAGATATTAATGACAAAACTCTTCATGCCAGCAGAGCCAAGGCAGGGGCAGAGGAAAGGGCAGAGCCAGGCCCAGGGGACAGGGCTGCCATGGTGATGGCTGTGAGGTCACTGCCCCTGCAGCAGCCTGGCTGCCCTCAGCAGACATTCTGGCCAGAAGCGTTGTGAGGGCACCCAGCACATCAGAGAACCCACACTACAGGAATTCTGTCACTGGGGATGAGAGGGTTTCACTGGGTCAGGCTGCACAAAGCTCCTGATCTTGGACAATTCCTGGGGTGGGGAATCCACTTCTCTGGAAAAACAGCTGCAGTTTTGTGCCACTTTCATAACAGTAAATATTTCCTCCTTCTAAGAAATGTAAATCTACCCTCATGCAGTTTAGAGATTTTGAGCCTTGTTCTGTCACTGCAAGATTTGGGAGAAAATACCTTTGACCACTATTTTTCCATTTTCACAGACCTTGTTTTTTTCCAAAAATCTCCCAAGATGGGGTTTGGAGGCCTCATCACAAAACCAGCAGGGAGAGTCTGCAGGCTCTGGGCTCAGTGGTGTGGAGACTGAGGACAGAACAGGAATAGCCTGGGAGGGATGGAAGGGTGGTGTCAGAGAGGCTGGAGCTTTTCTTCATAGTGGGAATGAGCCTGAAGAAGACATAATAGCACCAAGGGCAGCTGGGGAGGCCCAGAGTGGACACCAGGAGAAAGGAATTTCCCTGCCAGGGCAGGGCTGTGGTGCAGCACGTCCCCCAGCAGGAGCCTGGAGCAGCCCAAGGCTTTGTGTGGGCAGGCAGAGGCAGGCAGGAGGCAGAGCTGTCAGCAAAGGAAGGGGCCAGCCAGGTGGGGCAGCCGGGGGATGCCGACAGCCTGCAGGGACAGAGGCGCAGGTTTGCTCAGCACCAGAGACACCTTTGCCTTGCTTGTCCCCAGCTGTCATCACTGCCACCAGTGTTCTGCTCTACCTGGAACCTGGGGACACTTTCTCACTCCTGTCCCTCAGAGGCACCTCTTCTATGTATGAGAAACTTCAGTGTTTCAATCTCTTTTTGAGTCCCTGAGAAGTTTTTTGAGCACACTCTGAGGGACTGAGTCTGATGCAAAGAGCACCAAAGCCCCAGAGGGTCATTAAAGTCCTGGTGCTGTGTCTGTGCTGCTGAGCTGGGCCGGGCTCCTGGCCCAGAGGCAGCTCCTGGCAAGGGCAGCGCTGCAGAGAGACAGCTCTGGCCAGGAGCAGCTCCTGTGCACAGCCCAGCAGGGCTGGGGCACTGCCAGGGCCCCTCAGGGACACCAGCAGGGCACAGACAGAGCTCACAGGGGCTCAGCACTGCCAGGGGCTGTGGCATGTCCCAGAGGGGGCTGTGTCACAGCAGCACCTCTGTGGCTGTGTCATAGAGGCACAGAGCAGCTGGGATGTCAGCAAGGGGCTGTGTGACAGCACAGAGTGGGCTGTGTGAGGTCACAGGTTGGGCTGTGACATCACAGAGTTTGTTGTGTGAGGTCATTGAGCAGCTACAGCATCACAGAGGGGATTCTGTGACATCACAGAGCAGGCTGTGACATCATGGCATGGCTGTATGACATCATGGAGCAGGCTGTGAGGTCAAAGTGTGTGCTGTGACATTACAGAGTGGCAGTATGACATCACAGAGAGGGTTTTGTGACATCACTGAGGGGGTTGTGACATCACAGAGCTGTCTGTGACATCACAGAGTAGGGTGTGAGGCCATAGAGCAGATCCTGCCATCATAGAGGGTGGCTCTGTGACATCAGAGAGTGGGTTGTGACATCACTGGGTGGCTGTGTAACATCATAGAGCAGGCTGTGACATCACAGAACAGACTGTGACATCACAGGTGACTTTGTGACATCACAGATGTCTTCTGTGACATCACAGAGTACATCATACTGTGACATCACAGACACAGTTGTATGACATCACAGGGTGGACATCTATATGCTGTGTGACATCACAAAGGTGCTGTGTGACATCCCAGAGTGGTTGGTGAAATCACAGTGTGGATGTCTGACATCACAGGAGGTTGTGTGACATCACAGGAGGTTGTGTGACATCACAGGGGCTGTGTGACATCACAGGGGCTGTGTGACATCCCAGGGGCTGTGTGAGGTCACTGGGGAGGTCACTCTGCCCCGGCCCCCCTCACAGTTCCCCCCAGAGCAGTCCAACCCTGCTCGTGCACAGCGGGGTCCCCTGTCCCCCCGGGTCCCCCCGCCCCCGGCCCCGCAGCCTCCCCCAGAGGATGTTCCACGAGATCGACCCCAGAGCCTGACACGGGGACGGGGGGCCGGGGCCCTGGGGGTGGCACAGGGGGACAGGGACCCCCCGGCAGCGTCCCCGTGTCCCCCAGGGCCAGAGCCTGGGCCAGGGCTCCTTCACCCTGTTACCAACGAGGCCTTGAGAGCGCTGAAAAAATCCCCAGCAAGGGAGCAGCAAAAACCAGATTGAATATTAAGGGACAGCAGCACAAAGTTCCTTGGCAAGAGTCACTCTGCTCCTGAGTGGACACTTCAGGCACAGCAAGGAAACAAAGCAACAACAAAACCAAACCAAATCCAGGCAATCAAACCAAAAATGAAGCAAGAACTGGGGCTTTTCATCCTATGGAAAAAAACTGTTCTTGTCCAGGTGCCCATGAAATTTGGGTTCCACCTCCAACATTCCCTATTGTGAGAGACTGGAGGAGATTGTTGGCTGGAAACATTTCATGTGTGGGGAAGGAAGGGGCAGGTCCAGCCTTGCCCTGCCCTGGAACCCCAGCCCTGCCCTGCCCTGGAACCCCAATCCCCCCAGAGCCTCTATCCCAGCCCAGCAGTGGCTGCCAGTCCCTGGCACAGCACAGGCAATGCTCCACAGCCACCTCTGCAGCCCCAGCCCAGCTCCTGAGGGACCAAATGAGCCCAAGTCCCACCTGGGGGAAGGGCCCAGGGAGACCAAGGGGTATTGAAGGCTGAGCACAAGGCAAGCACACATCTTGACCCTACCTCCTCTTGGAATTTCCATCTGAACACCGCTGGAATCCAGGAGTTTGTAGCTGTGTGTGTGCTTCTCTGTATCTTTTCTTGTCTTTCTCTCTGTTTCTGTCTTCTTCTAATTCTCTCCTCTTGCAAATTTTGATTAACTTAAAATTGAACAGGCTTAGAGTTTGTGAAGTTGATAATGGGCCAAGTTAATGCTTTGAGAAGTGTTTTTTGTTGATTGAATGTTATATTAAACAATTTGCAAAGTTTCTCTGATTTTCTAAAATTGCCAGTAAAGGCTGTTTGGTTGTTTTGAGCTCCTGAGAATCTCCTGTTGGTATTTCTCCAGTACATCTAACTCAGAGTACACAAACAATTGTAATTCCTTTTAAATGTCTCCTTGAGAGAGTTGTTTGGGGGATGGCAGTCAGGGCTTGTGTGTCCTGCTTGGCCCAGCCCAGGCAGGGCTTTCCCAGCCACATTCCACACTCCATTGCCCAGCTGGAGCCGCTGCTGCCTCTGAGTTGTGCTGCCCCAGCCCCAGGGACGCTCTCCTTGTCTGCCCATTCCCCCACGGTCTCTGGGCAGGGATGGCCTCACTGGGGGCTGCTGACATCCTCAGCACCTTGGAGGCTGCTGCTGAATTTTCCTGCTCCAGAGGCTTGTTCAGCCTGCAGCTCTTCAGTGCAGGAATTCAGTGTCCCAGGGCTCATTAACATTCAGAACACCTTAACAAGCCAAGCCTCTGGGAATAATTTGATTTAAGTTTTCAAATCATCTGTGGTTAATTTGACCAATTTCAGTAGTGTGTTCAAATTGAATATATGCTATTTAAAAAGACAGTGAGAAAACATTTTTTAGGTCCTGTTTAGGTTTTTTTTCCCATTATTAAATTGATATGTGTAGTCTCCAATTGACATTGAATCCAAGTACCTCCTCATGTAGTCTGAATGAATATGAAAATCAAGACCCTCCATGGCTGACAATCAATCAGACTCTGTCCCTACCCCCAGCCCACCATTTCCCCCATCCAAGCCCTGGCACTCAGAGCAGCCTTGTGCAAATCTGAGCTCCCTCCAGCCCAGGCTGCACCTGCAGCTTTCAGCTCCTTGGCTCCAACTCCCACCTGCTTTCCTTGCAGAAGGAGCTGCCCCAGACACAGAGGGATGTTCATTTCTTGTCAGCCAACAAGGCGAAGGGAACTGAGGTGTGTGCTGGAATTCAATGCCCTCCCCATCCCGCAGCAGCCCTGCATTTCCCTGCTGCAGCCTTGGTCTCCAGCACAGCCATGGAGGCTCTTTGGGCTCTGGGCTGTTGCTGCAGCCCCCAAGGGCAGCTGAGCTCTGCCTTTGGCACAGTCAGGCCTGGCCAGCGCAGGCCATGCTCAGCAATTGCTTGTGTGTGCCTGGCCTTGCTGTCAGCCCCGGCAGCGGCTGCGTGGCCCCTTTGTGGCCCTGTGCTGGCCCAGCCATGGTGGCCCAGCCCCTGTGCAGGCCCAGCCCAGGCCAGGAGCATTGCGGCTGGGAACGGCCCCTGTGCCGTGGTGCCCACAGCAGCCTTGGGGCTCTGTGCCCCATGGCCTCCCTGCTGGGCAGCCTCTGCCAGCTCCTGCAGAGCCCCTGGCACCTGTGGGGCTGCACAGACAGCCCTGCCCCGGGCTCTGCCGGCCTCTGGGCCAGCAGAGAGGCCGGCCAGGGCTGGCCATGGCCGGGAACAGGCCCTGAGCCCCGCAGGAGGATGGAGCTGGGCCACAGCCAAACTCAGCCCAGGCCAAAGCTGGGCTCAGCAGCCAGGGCTGCCAAGGGCTGGGCACAGAGGCTGGCGCTGACAAATGTCCTGGGCCCCCTCCCTGCTCTGTCCGTGCCACCAAGGGCACAGAGCAGCCTCCTCTCTGGGCCACTTGCCTGTTTGCAATGCCTTGCACAGGCGCTGGCCCTGCCCCACAAGGCCTGGCCTGAGTCCTGCCCCTGCACGCTCAGCCAGGCTGAGATGGACACTGATGGTTTCTGGGCCAGGCTCTCGGAGCCCAGCCCAGCTCCCTGCAAGCTCTGCCAGCTGCCCTGAGCTCTGGGCAGCACCAAGGGCCTCTCCCCAGCCCAGCCCAGCCGGCTCTGGCCCCACAGCTCTGCTCAGGCCAGGCTGCTGTGGGCACTGGCCCCACGGCCTCAGCCCCTGGCAAGGGCACAGCAGCAGCTGCAGCTGCCACAGGACTCAGCCCCAGCCATGGGGGAAGGTGCTTGGCCAAGGCCAAAGGAGGCTCCCTGGCTGCCCTGCTCCCCTCGGCCTGAGGTGCTGAGAGCTCTGCAGCCCCTGCTGCCATCCCATCTGCCCAGGGCAGCACAAGAGCCGCGGCCTTGGGGCCCTCAAGAGCTGCTCCTGCTCCAGGCCCAGGGCCCATGCCAAAGCTGGGGCAGCCACAAAGCTGTGCCCATTTCTGTTCATTGCTGCTCGGATGGGGATGGATCCTCAGACACTTGGAGGTTGCTGATGAATTTTACTCCTCCAGAGGCCTCTTCTTTGCTGAGCTCTTCAGTTCAGGAATTCACTGAAAAAGGCTCATATACCTTTGTTCTAAAAACCTGAACAAGAAAAGCCCCTGGGAATAATTGAAGTTTTCAATTCTTATGTGGTTACTTTGGAAAGATTTCACAAGTGTCGTCAATGTGAATCTGCTATATTGAAAAAAACAAAAAGCAGAAAGAACCGTTTTGTCCAGTATTCTTTTCCTGTTTATAGTTTGCTATCATAAATGTCTAATTGATATTGACCCCCAGCTCCTTCTAATGCGGTCTGAATAGATATGAAAACCAAGACCCTTCAGGACTAACAATCAATCAGACTTTGTCCCCACTCTCTCCCCACCATTTCCCTCCTATAAGCCCTGGCACTCCTATGGATCAGGAATGGTGTGGCCAGCAGGTGCAGGGCAGTGATTCTTCCCCTGTGCTGAGCACTGGTTGGGCAGAAGCTCAAGTGGTGTGTCCAGTTGTGGACCACCAGGGGTGGGCAAGAGGAAGAAATTTGCACTGGGAAGAGTAAAGAAATCAAAGGTGAAGCCAAGGAAATGCTGAGGGCAGTTTGGGGGTGGCTGCCAGGCAGCCCTGGCTCTGAGCAACAGCGTCTGCAGTGGGACAGGAAACTCCCAGCTGATGGGAACAAACTTTCTGGCTGAGTGCAGAGGCCAGGACAAAGCTGAGTGGTTTCCCTGGTGTCCCCCAGCCCTTGCTGGCCCCAGGGGCTGATGGCATTTGTGCTCCCTCAGGTTCATGTCCCCACAGCAACAGCATGGGGGTGCTCCCCCTGCTGTGTGCAATGCAAACAGGGGCTGCTGAGCCAGTGCTGCCGTGTCTGTGCCTGCAAGGATGGGGCACCTGTGTGAGCTGGGGGAGAGGCCAGGGCTGCAGAGGGGGGATGTTGTTGGCAGCTCCATCAGGACGCTCTGGGACGCTGCCCTGGGCTGTGCAGCGCACTGGGGATGGATCAGCCCCTGCTCTGCTGCTCCTTCCCGTCTGCCCCAGGGCCCTTGCAGAGCCCCAGCCATGCTGTTTGCCCCCAGCCTGCCCACGGCCAGCCTGGGGCTGCTCACGGGGGTTTCTGTGCTGAGCATTGGCCTGGCCGTGTTCTTGAGAGAGCCTGGGCAAGGAGCCTGGAGCCCCCAGGGCCTGGCCTGAGGCGTCAGCGCTGCCCCAGCAGTGCCCATGGCCTGTCCCTGCTGCAGCCCCGGCACTGCCACCCCCAGGGCTGTGCCCGGCCCCGAGAGCACTCAGGCCCTGCAGCAACACCAGGGCCACCAGGGCAGCGGGGCAGGGCCACGGCAGCAGCACTGGCAACACCAAGTGCTGCTGCTGCTGGGCACAGCTGCTGGGCCAGCCCTGATCTGCCCCAGCTCTGCACACAGACATTGCTGCTGCAGCTCCAGAGAAGGCAACAAAAGGGCATCTCTGCAGAAAACTCTGCTGGGAGATCCTTTAGTTCCTTTAAAGCCACCAAGAGCACAGCCCCTCATTGACACAGTCTGTGGTCACAGGGAAGGTGGAGAGAAACAAAATGAGAAATGGCACAAACAATGACATTTCTTTGTGGACAATATTAAAAAAGTAAAAAAAAGAGAAAAAACTTCCAAACTGAAACCAACAAGAAGTATCAAAGATGACTTTTATTACAAGTGATTTGCAGAAATTGGCCAGCAGTTTAATGTTTCTGAAAGCATCCAGTCATCAGTCTCCACACTGCAGCCTTGAGCTCCTGGTTCCTCAGGCTGTAGATGAGGGGGTTCAGGGCTGGAGGCACCACCGAGTACAGAACTGACAGGGCCAGATCCAGGGGGTGGGGAGGACATGGAGGGGGGCTTCAGGTAGGCAAATGCTGCAGTGCTGAGAAACAGGGAGACCACAGCCAGGTGAGGGAGGCAGGTGGAAAAGGCTTTGTGCCGTCCCTGCTCAGAGGGGATCCTCAGCACAGCCCTGAAGATCTGCACATAGGAGAAAACAATGAACACAAAACAGCCAAATAGCAAACAGGCACTAACAGCAAGAAGCCCAAGTTCCCTGAGGTAGGATTTTGAGCAGGAGAGCTTGAGGATCTGTGGGATTTCACAGAAGAACTGGCCCAGGGCATTGCCATGGCACAGGGGCAGGGAAAATGTATTGGCTGTGTGCATGAGAGCATTGAGAAAGGCACTGGCC
This sequence comes from Camarhynchus parvulus, assembly GCF_901933205.1. Lineage (NCBI taxonomy): Eukaryota > Metazoa > Chordata > Aves > Passeriformes > Thraupidae > Camarhynchus > Camarhynchus parvulus. Next base: position 36,576 of record NW_022148138.1, read on the forward strand.
CAGGCAGCTGCTGCCATGTGGGCACAAGCTCTGCTGCCCAGGAGGGTCCCGTAGTGCAGGGGTTTGCAGATGGACACGTAGCGGTCGTAGCACATGATGGTCAGGAGGGAAAACTCTGCTGCAATGAAGAACATAAAGAAAAAGAGCTGAGCAGCACATCCTGTGTAGGAGATGTTCCTGGTGTCCCAGAGGGAATTGTGCATGGCTTTGGGCACAGTGGTGCAGATGGAGCCCAGGTCGCTGAGGGCCAGGTTGAGCAGGAAGAAGAACATGGGCGTGTGCAGGTGGTGGCCGCAGGCTACGGCGCTGATGATGAGGCCGTTGCCCAGGAGGGCAGCCAGGGAGATGCCCAGCAAGAGGCAGAAGTGCAGGAGCTGCAGCTGCCGCGTGTCTGCCAATGCCAGCAGGAGGAAGTGCCTGATGGAGCTGCTGTTGGACATTTGCTGTCTCAGGCCTTGGGGAGCTGTTCATGGAGAAAAGTCAGTGACAGATTAAGAGAAACTTCTTCCAGCAAAATCAAAGCCTTTTCCCACAGATCCTTCTCCTGTAACCCTCTGATACCCTTTTGATTTCCTAGCAGATTTTCCTTCAGCTGCAAGTGGAGAGCCCTGGCTGATGCTGGCTAAGTGGGACTTCAGGTTCAGGAGCAACTAAAGCCTTTGGTTTTTATCATTCCGCTTTGCTGTGCAGATGTGGGAGATGGACAGGGACCTGTGCTTGTGTTCCACTTTGAAACCCTGTTAACACAGAAGGCCCGGTCAGCATGTGCACCCCCACTGCCAGAAACCAGGAATGGTAAAGTCTGTTTAAATATTCTAGAGTTTTACAGCTCCTCTTCCCCCTTTCCTGCTGACTATATTTGGATATCAGAAACTCTTAGCATTTCTGCTGCCCTCAGGGAAAACAGAGTGAGTTCTCTGAGGCAAGGTGGTGAGTGGAGAGTGAGGGCAGGATGTCTGTCTCCCTGTCCTGTTCCAGGATTCTCTGGGCTTTCTCCATTCTCAGACAGAGGATAAACACCCTCCCATGTTTCCTTTAAAAACCATCGCAACACTGCTGAGAGCAGATGGATCCCCCATAGTCCACCAAATGTCCATCCCCTTCTCAAGGTCTCAGCCCCACATTTGTACCCAGGGACACACAAGGCTCATTTCACCAACGCAACAGCATTTTCCCATCCTAGAACTTCTCTGCCTCACCCTGGGGCTTTCAGAAAACACAGAGATGCTACAGGTCAGGTTTGCATCCTGGAGGGAAGCTCAAAGCTAGGAAGAAAATCTCAGAGGGAATTCCAAGTGTCCTTATGATGGCATTGGATTGAGGGAGATGCAGCTCCTTCCCTGGCTGCACTGACAGCATTGCCCAGAGCCGGGCACTGGGGACAGCGTCACCCTGAGCCAGCTGTGCCCCCTGCCAGAGCCCCCAGGGCCGGGCAGCTGCTCCCAGCCCTGTGCTCTGCAGAGGGAACTGGGCCCGGGGCTGCAGAGCTGCCCCACGGCTCTGCTGCAGCTCTGCCTGCACAGGAGGGGCTGCACGCCTTGGAGCCCCGGCCCTGAGGGCAGAGGCTTGGCTGGGGCACAGGAGGGAGGGGGCTTGTTCAGAGGGAGGGGCTGCACTGCAGGGGATCCTGTGGGCATCTCTGAACTCTCCCTGCCACAGCATTGCTGGGTTTTGCTTTCTCTCATTGCCTGATCTTCTCTCTGCTTCCTGGAGATTTTCCTCCTGCAGGTGTTTCCCTGTGCCTGATCTCTCCCTGCCAGCACTCACAGACCCCAAATCTCTGTGCACTCTCCTTGGCCCGACAGAACCCTGCCTGTTTGCAGGGCACTGGCTGGGGGCAGGTTCTGTTTGCAGCTTGGAGAAAGGACAGCTCAGCCTGAGCCTGATGGCTCCAGCAAAGGTGATGCTGGTGCTGTCCATGGGCAGAGTGGCTGAAAGCACATTAGGGATCTCCTGTGAACCTATTGATCACTAAAAGTAACAGTTTGGATGTCTCAGGCACTTGACAAAATTCATAATTAATAATTCATAATCATCTTTAATATTTATCCCTCCCTTCCTGCCATTCTCCAATAGTAGGAAACTGAATATAAAGTCTTAGGAAATTTCCTCATTTTAATCAAAATCCTTGTCTTGGAAATATTCTATGACTGATCAGAACCCCTCAGCATGTCAGAGCTTCATGAGCATTTCACCTGCCCTGCCCCAGAAATACTCAGAGTTGTACTCACAGGCTCTGTAGGCATTGGGATGTTCCAGCTGTAGGAGATGGCTCCAGGAGCTGCAGCTGCATTGTCCTGCAGCCAGAGGTTCCTGTGCCAAGGGCTGGCAGTGATTGTGCCCCAGGCACTTCTCAGCCCCTTCCCAGCCCTGACTGATTGAAGCTCTCTGTGCCTCTGTGCTGTGCCCGGGCTGGCTGCAGGCAGTGCCCCAGCCCTGCTGGGCTGGCAGAAGAGCTGCTCATCAAGAGAAATGTGCTTTTGAAGCTCTGCTTGGTTACCAGCAGCTGCCTCTGTGCCAGGAGCCCAGCCCAGCTCAGCAGCACAGACACAGCACAAGGACTTTAATGAGCCTCTGGGGCTTTGTGCTCAGGCCCTGAACATCAGTCCCTGAGAGGGAGCTGAAGAAACCTCTCCAGAACTCCAAGTCAGAATCCAACTCCAAAGTTTCTTGGACTTTTAATGGGTCCCACTGAGGGACACGACTGAGAAAGTGTCCCCAGGCCCCAGGCAGAGCAGAGAACTGCAGGCAGTGCTGACAGGTGGGGACAAAGAGAAGCCAAGTCTTGGTGCCCTGGGGCACAGCAGGGTCTGTGCCAGCAAGGGCTGGGAGGAGACACCTTGTCCTGAGGCCCTGGGGCCTCCTGGCACAGCCCCAGCCAGGCTGGGCACTGTCAGCCCCTTGTCCTGCCCTCAGCATCCCCCCCAGCCCACATGCCAGTGGCCTCAAGGATCTGCTGGAAGGAGTCCCTGGGGAGCCTTGCTCAGCAATGGCCCTGGGGGCTCCTTCATGCTCCCTGCAGGGACTGCAGGTTTTTCAAAGGACTTTGGCTTTGGCTTTTGCCTTGCAGTCTCTGAGAGGTTTGTGCAATCATGGCCTCCAATTATCTGCTGTAATTAGTCCCTGGAGAGGCTTTGTCAGTAACAACACTCAGTGGGGCTCATTAATGCTTCAAGGTACTTCAGTTATTTTAAGGTACTTGGTGTTTCCCTTTTGATACAGACTCTGTGAGAGGTTTGTGCAATCATGGCCCCAATTATCTGCTTTAACGAGTCCCTTGAGAGCTTTGTACTGACACTCAGTGGGGCTCATTAATACTTTGAGATACTCAAGGTTTTTAAGGTACTTTGGATTTTCCTTTCCACACTGAATCTCTGAGAGGTTTTTGTGCCATCCTGGCCTCCAATTCTCTCCTCCAAGGAGTCCATGAGGAGCCTGTGTTGGGGATGGACCTCAGTGGGACCCATTAGTGCTCTGAGACACTTTGGGTGTTTCCTCTGACTTTGACTCCTGGAAAGGTTTGTGCAATCTCCTCTCAGGCCCTGGTGTTCCAGGCTCAGCTCCAAATGCACCACGGGGCTCATTAGGATCAGGCAAGTCCTGACAAGACATGGCTCTGCCTTGATTTCCCTCTGGTCTGGAGCAGTTCATTAGGAAGGTTTCCTTTTACAGTTATGGAGAAATAGTTCAAAGAGCTTCTAAGAAATATGTAATCCTATTTTAAAGAGTGCATTTTATTACTTTTCTCTTTGGAGAAGAGCTGATTGCAGCATTCCGTGATTGCTATTGTTGTAGGGCCGCTCCTAAGGAGGTCTGGCCAGGTCAGAGAAGTTGTACCTTGGAGCTGACCCAGTGTGGACAACCTTTCCTCACATTCTCCAACCCCATGTGAGAAATCATTTTCACTTTCAAAAATTTAAATTGTTTATTAAGACCTTATCAAAATACAACAGAAGGGTCTTGATTTTCATATCTTTGATGTGAAAAGAGTTCCCCAATCTGAATCAATCCTGTTTGCCATCCCATATTGGGGAATGATTGAGTCTAGAAGTGTTTTACTCACAACACTGGCATTGGCTTTCACAGTGGGTACCACCTCTACCCAATGAGTCACGTGATCTACTATCACTGGCAAAAACTTCCACCGTTGTACCTGGGGAAGCTCAGTAAAATCTACTTGGGTGTTTTGGAAGGGCCGTAAGGCAGTTCTCACCCTCCCCTGGGTGTTTTCCTCATGATTTCTTCTTCACTTGTAGACATGTCACACACCGTTCAGTTCTTGCTTAGCTATTCTGAAAATTCCTATGCATCCCAAATCCCTTAGAAATTGATCACTTAACACTTGTGTACCCCAATGTGTTGTTCCATGTATGCCTTCCAGCATTTTCCTGGCAAAGGGTTTATTCAACATTTGCCTCCCATCTGCTAATATCCACTTCTCTTTGTTATCTTTCTTGGCTCCTATTTTAAGGAGTTCTTCCTCTTCTGTCCCACTGAATATGGGGACTTTTTGTATTTCTCTTATGGGTGTTAATACTATTATTAGTTTTTCTGTTGCTGATTCAGTGGCATTTTTAGCTTCTAAACTGGCTAAGTTGTTCCCATGTGCCTCTTGAGTCACCCTGTTTTGATACCCTTTAACATATACTACTGCTACTTCCTCTGGTAATTGTAAGGTTTCTAACTCTTCTAAAAGGAATTTTTCATGAATGAGTCCCTTTCCCTTTGAATTGAATAGCTCCCTCTCTTTCCAAATTTTTCCAAAGTTGTGCACTACTCCAAAAGTGTATTTTCAGTCTATATCTATTGTTCCCCTTTTCTGCGCTAATATTTCCAGAACTCACTTTAGGGCATACAACTCACACACTTGGGCTGACCAGTTGGAAAGTAGATTTCTCTTTTCTATGGCTACCAACCCTTCATGCACTATAGCGTACCCCAATACCCTGTGCCCCTTCATTACCCGTGAAGATCCATCGATGTACAATCGTTTTCCACCTTGGAATGGTTGGTCTGTTAGGTCCTCTCTTACTCGAGTTTGATGGTTTATAACCTCTAGGCAATTATGTATAAGTTCCTCATCTGTTTCTCCATACAAAAACTGGGCAGGGTTGAGTTGGTTACTCACAATTAGCTCTAAACCATTATCTATTAAGATGGCTTCATACTTTAGCACTCAGGAATCAGTGAGCCATTTCTCAGCCTTTTGGCTCAGGATACTCCTTACTGAGTTTGGGATGTATATTTTCAATTTTCCCCCCAAAAGGTTAATTTTTTTCTTTCTGCTATGAGTAGGGCAGTCACTGCCACAGCCTCAATGCAGGTTGGCCACCTCTGGCTGCCATGGTCTAAGAATTTTGATAAATAAGCCACTGGTTTTCCAGATCCTCCCCAGTCCTGGCCTAATACTCCATGTGCTAACCATTTTTCTATATCCACAAACAGATAGAAGGGTTTGTCTAAGGCAGGAAGACTCAGTGCCAGTACATTGACTAATTTTTGCTTCAAAGCTTGAAACTTTTGTTCATCATCCCACCTGATCTCTTCTTCAACTAACTTTTCATACAAGAACTGGAAAGCCAGTGTGTATGCTTCAGTCCATAACCTACAATATCCCAACAGGCCTAAAAACATTCTGATTTCCCTCTTAGGTTTTGGCTGTGGGAGTGAGGCTCTCCTCATAATTCTCTCAGAGTTCAGCCACCATCTCCCGTGACAAATCACATGTCCTAGGAATTTTACTTCTCTCTCTACAAATTTGAGTTTCCCTTTTGATACTCAAAGTCCTTGGTCCCCCAGAAAATTTAACAACACTATGGTGGATTCCCAAACTTCCTTTTTCTTTCTGTTCTGAGAGAAGCAAATAATTTACATATTGGATGAGCTTTATATCAGGTTTAATGGAGAAGAGTTGTGTTACTTCTCCTAGGGCTTGACCAAACAGGTTTGGGGATTTGGAAAACTCTTGGGGTAACCTTGTCCACTGAAGCTGTTGCCTCCTCCCAGAATCGGGGTTCTCCCATTCAAAGGTAAATATATCCCACTTTCCTCTGTCAGTGGCTATGCCCAAAAAATATCTTTTAGGTCTATCACACTGAATCACTGGTGTGCTGGGGGGATATTACTCAGTAGTGTATAGGGGTTAGGCACTACTGGGTACCAATTCACTGTTCTTTTGTTCACTTCTCTCAAATCTTGGACAAGCCTG
>NW_022148139.1:0-42598 GCF_901933205.1 Camarhynchus parvulus
CCCCAATTTTTAATTCCCCAAAAACCAGATTTTACCCCAAAATCAGATTTTTTCTCCCCAAAAAATCGCAATTTTCCCCACAAAAATCAGAAATTTTTTTTCCAAAAGTTCCTGTTTTCCCCCTAAAATCGCTATTTTTTCCCCCCAAAAAATCCGATTTTTTCCCCATTTTTTTGTTTCCCCATTTTTCCCAAAATTTGGGTTTTTGTCCCATTTTTCGTTGCGCACGGGGCTGAGGCGCAGCGCGTCCCAGTTGGAGTTGGCCATGGGCAGGATCCAATTATTCCCCCCAAAATCACTTTTTTTTCCCCCTAAAATCGCAATTTTTTTCCCAAAAATTCCGATTTTTTCCCCAATTTTTTAATTTCCCAAAAATCAGATTTTCCCCCCCCAAAAAGCAATTTTTGCCTCCCAAAATCGTGATTTTTTCGCCCCCAAAATTGGAAATTTTTTCCTCTAACATTGCTATGTTTTTCCCCAAAAATCAGATTTTTTTCCCCAAAAAATTCGATTTTTCCCCCCATTTTTTTTGTTTCCCCATTTTTCCCAAAACCCCGGGTTTTGGCCCCGTTTTGCTCCCCACCGTGCCGAGGCGCAGCGCCCCAGTTGGAGTTGGCGAAGGGCAGGATCTCGCGCTCCAGGTCGAAATATTTCCGCTTGCAGCAAACGCTCAGGTGGTAGAGCAGCAGGTGCGCCACGTCCACCCTGCGGGATTGGGGCAAAAAACCGGGAAATTGGGCAAATGCACAAAAATGGGGAAAACTGGGGGGAAATGGGGGAAAATGGGCAAAAAATGGGGGAAAAAAAAGGGAAAAAATACCAAAAATGGGGGAAGAATGGAGGGGTTGGGGTGAGGAACGGCCACCCTGGGTTGGGGGGAAAAATGGGGAAATTGGGCAAATTCACAAAAATGGGGAAAACTGGGGGAATGGAGAAAAATGGAGGAAAAATGGGAAAAAAATGGGAAAAAATACAAAAATGGGGGAAGAATGGAGGGGTTGGGGTGAGGCACGGCCACCCTGGGTTGGGGGCAAAAACGAAAATGGGCAAATTCACAAAAATGGGGAAAATTGGGGAAATGGAGAATAAATGGAGGAAAAATGGGAAAAAAATGGGAAAAAAATGGGAAAAAAATGGGAAAAAATACAAAAAATGGGGAAGAATGGAGGGTTGGGGTGAGGCACGGCCACCCTGGGTTGGGGCAAAAAACCGGGAAATTGGGCAAATTCACAAAAATGGGGAAAATTGGGGGGGGAATGGAGAAAAAATGGAGAAAAAATGGAGGAAAAATGGGAAAAAAATGGGAAAAAATACCAAAAAAAGGGGGTGGGAATGGAGGGGTTGGGGTGAGGAACGGCCACCCTGGGTTGGGGGAAAAACCGGGGAAATAGGCAAAATGAGAAAAATGGGGAAGAAATGGGAAAAATTAAAAAAATGGGGGAAAATGGAAGAAAATGGGCAAAAAATGGGGAAAAAATGGGAAAAAATACAAGAAATGGGGTGGGAATGGAGGGGTTGGGGTGAGGCACGGCCACCCTGCCAAATTGGGGCAAAAAAACCGGAAATTGGGCAAATTCATAAAAATGGGGAAAATTGGGGGGGAAATGGAGAAAAAATGGAGGAAAAATGGGCAAAAATGGGGGAAAAAAAAGAGAAAAAATACAAAAAATGGGGAAGAATGGAGGGGTTGGGGTGAGGCACGGCCACCCTGGACTGGGGAAAACCGAAATTGGGAAAATTAAAACTATGGAAAAAATTGGGGGAAAATACAAAAATGGAAAATGGGAATAAATGGGGGGAAAACAGAAAAAAGAGAAAATACAAAAAGAAAAATGGGGAAAATTCCAGAGAAATCCCTGGAAAACTGGGGGGAAATCCTGGGAAAATGGGAAAAAAATGGGGAAAAAATGGGAGAAATGAGGAAAAATGGGGAAAAATGGAAATAAATGGGGAAAGAGGGAAATAAAAAACTAAAAGGGGGAAATTGAGGGTTTGGAATTCCAGAGAAATTCCACGGAAATTGGGGGAAAATCCCAGGAAAATGGGGAAAAAATTAAAATGGGAAAAATGGGGAAAAATGGGAGAAAATATTAAAAAAAATGGGGGGAAATGGGGAAAAAATGAAATAAAATGGGGGAGGAATGGAGGGGTTGGGGTGAGGCACGGCCACCCTGGACTGGGGGGAAAAACCGGGAAAATGGGAAAAAATGAGAAAAATGGGGAAAAACGGGAGGAAAATTTTAAAAATGGGGGTGAAATGAGAAAAATTTGGGGTGAAATGGGCCAAAAATGGGGGGAAATGGGGAAAAAATGAGGATTTTTTTTTTAAAAAGGAGGGAGAAAATACCAAAAAAATGGGAGGGAATTCCAGAGAAATCAATGGGAAATTGGGGGGAAATCCTGGGAAAATGGGGAAAAATTAAAAATGGGAAAATGAGAAAAACATGGTAAAGAAATTGAAAAAATTGGGAAAAAAGGGGGAAATTGGGAAAAAAAGGGGGTGGGAATGGAGGGGTTGGGGTGAGGCACGGCCACCCTGGACTGGGGGAAAACCGGGGAAAATGGGAAAAATGAAAAAGTTATTAAAACATGGGAGAAAATTTAAGAAATGGAGAAAAATGAGAAAAAAAATGGTCTAAAATGGGCCAAAAGCGGGGAAAAACGAGGAGAATTGTTTTAAAACGGGGGAGGGGAGGAAATGCCAAAAAACAATTTTTGGGGAGTTTGGGGTGTTTGGGGTGGTTTTGGGGCATTACTTGGGGTGGTTTTTGGCTGGTTTTGGGGGGTATTTTTGGGATATTTTTGGGTGGTTTTGGGGGCTATTTTTGGGTGGTTTTTGGGTGTTTTCTGGGGGGTATTTTGGGGGTATTTTTGGGGTATTTTTGGGTGGTTTTGGGGGGTATTTTGGGGGTATTTTTGGGTGTTTTTGGGATATTTTTTGGATATTTTTGGGGTATTTTTGGCTGGTTTTGGGGGATATTTTTGGGATATTTTGGGATGTTTTTGGGTGGTTTTTGGGGGGTATTTTTGGGTGGTTTTTGGGTGGTTTTTGGGGGGTGTTTTTGGGGTATTTTTGGGTGGTTTTGGGTGTTTTCTGGGGGGTATTCTTGGGATATTTTTGGGTGGTTTTGGGTGGTTTTTGGGGGGTGTTTTTGGGGTATTTTTGGGGTATTTTTGGGTGTTTTTGGCGCCCCTCACCAGCGCAGCGGCAGCCTCCGGACGCTCTCGGCCCCGCCCCGGCAGACACTGCACTCGAACACGTAAAACCTGCACGGGAACCCCAAAAATCAGCCAGAATCACCCCAAAATCAGCCAGAATCACCCCAAAATCCATCCCCAAAATCAGCCAGAACCACCCCAAAAATCACCCCAAAAATCACCCCAAAATCAGCCAGAATCACCCCAAAATCCAGCCCAAAATCCAGCCCAACATCAGCCAGAACCACCCCAAAATAACCCCAAAATCCACCCCAAATTCACCCAAAATCCATCCCCAAATCCACCCCAAAATATCCCAAATCCACCCCAAAATCACCCCAAGTCCGCTCAAAATTCACCTGAAATCCATCCCCAAATTCACCCCAAATCCATCCCAGAGAATGGGAAAAAGCCCCAAAATGCCCCCAAATCCACCCCAAACCCATTCCCAGATTCTCCCGAAATCCACCCAAAATCCATCCCCAAAGCACCCTGAAATCTCCCCTAAATCGCTCCAAAACCACCCAGAATGGCCCAAAATCCACCCCAAATCCCCTCAAAATCTCGACCCAGATTCCCCCAAATCCACCCAAAATCCACCCCTAAATCCGTTCCCAAATTTGCCCAAATCCACCCAAAATCTCCCCAAACCCCACGTCAAATCACCCCAAATTCACCTCCAAATCCATCCCCAAAAAATGCGAAATTCACCCCAAAATCCATCCCCAAATGACCCCAAATTTACCCCAAAATCCCTCAAATCCGTCCCCAAATCCGTCCTGAAAATGCCCCAAATTCACCCAAAAATCACCCCAAATTCACCTCAAATCAGCCCAAAATCCACCCCCAAATCCACCCAAAAGTTCATCCCCAAATCCACCCCCAAATCCCCCCTCCCAATTCTCCCACATTCCATCCCCAAAACCACCCCAAAATTCCCCAAACCACCCCAAATTCACCCCAAACCCCTCCCGACTAATGGGAAAATCCCCAAACACCCAGACAAAACCCCCAAAAGATCAGAAAAAAACCCAAAAACCCCAAACCCCCCAAAACCCAAAAATGTCCCCAAAAGCACCAACCCCCCAAAACCCCAAAATTCCCCCAGAACCCCAAAAACCCCAAAAAGCCCCAAATTCACCCCAAAATCCCCAATCCTGGCCTGTCCCCATAGAGCAGGGAAACCCCAAAAAAATCCCCCAAAACCAAAAATGTCCCAAAAACCCAAAGATTTCCCCAAAACCCCAAAATTTCCCAGAACCCCAAAAACCCAAAACCCCCAACTTCCCCCCAAAACCCCAAAAATCCCCCAAATTGCCCCAAAATCCCAATCCCAACCTGTCCTCGTAGAGCAGGGGAACCCAAAAAATCCCCAAAACCAAAAATGTCCCCAAAACCCCAAAAAATTCCCCCAAAACCCAAAAATTACCCCAGGACCCCAAAATCCCCAAAACCCAAAATGTCCCCAAAGCGTCAAAACCCCAAAAATTCCCCCAGAACCCCAAAAAGCCCAAAACCCCTGAAACCCCAAAACCCCCAAATTTCCCCAAAACCCCAAAAAGCCCCAAATTCACCCCAAAATCTCAATCCCGACCTGTCCCCGTAGAGCAGGGAAACCCAAAAAAAATCCCCAAAACCAAAAATGTCCCCAAAAGCCCCAAAAACCCCCAAAATCCCAAAAATTTCCCCAAAACCCAAAAAACCCAAAATTTCCTCAAATTCCCCCCAAAATCCCAAGGCTGACCTGTCCTCGTAGAGCCGGGGAACCAAAAAAATCCCCAAAACCAAAAATGTCCCCAAAACCCCAAAAAACCCCAAAAATTTCCCCAAAACCCAAAAATTCCCCCAGGACCCCAAAACCCCAAAAACCAAAAATGTCCCCAAAAGCCTCGAAAACCCAAAACCCCAAAAAGCCCCAAATTGACCCCAAAATCCCAATCCCGACCTGTCCTCGTAGAGCAGGGGAACCCAAAAAATCCCCAAAACCAAAAATGTCCCCAAAACCCCCGAAACCCAAAAAATTCCCCATAACCCCAAAATTTCCCAGAACCCCAAAAAGCCTCAAATTGACCCCAAATCCCAATCCCGAGCTGTCCCCGTAGAGCAGGGAAACCCAAAAAATCCCCAAAACCAAAAATGTCCCCAAAACCCCCGAAACCCCAAAAAATTCCCCAAAAACCCAAAAAATTCCCCAAAACCCCAAAATTTCCCAGAACCCCAAAAAGCCCCAAATTGACCCCAAATCTCAATCCCAACCTGTCCCCGTAGAGCAGGGGAACCCAAAAAATCCCCAAAACCCAAAATGTCTCCAAAGCCTCAAAAACACCAAAAACCCCGGAACCCCAAAATTCCCCCAGAACCCCAAAAGCCCCAAATTCCCCCCAAAACCCAAAAAACCCCAAATTTCCCCAAAATCCCAATCCCAACCTGTCCTCATAGAGCAGAGGAACCCAAAAAAATCCCCAAAACCCAAAATGTCCCCAAAGCCTCAAAAACCCCAAAAATTTCCCCAAAACCCCAAATTTCCCTAAAACCCCAAAAATCCCCAAATTGCCCCAAAATCCCAATCCCAACCTGTCCTTGTAGAGCAGGGGAACCCAAAAAATCCCCAAAACCAAAAATGTCCCCAAAACCCCTGAAATCCCAAAAATTCCCCCAGAACCCCAAAAACTCCAAATTTTCCCCCAAAACCCCAAAAACCCCAAATTTTCCCCCAAAACCCCAAACGGGACCTGTCCCCGTAGAGCAGCGGCCGCGTCAGGCACTGCGTGCACGCCTCGTGGAACCACTGCCGGCAGCGGCGGCACTGCAGCATCTTCAGGTTCCAGCTGGGAAATTTGGGGGCAATTCCCGGGATTTTGGGGTTTTTGGGGATTTTATGGGATTTTGGGGAATTTTAGGGAATTTCCTCGGGGATTTTTAGGGGATTTTGGGGGATTTGGGGAGCCCCAGGAGCAGTGGGAGCACGGCCGGCAGCGGCGGCACTGCAGCAGCTTCAGGGTCCGGCTGGGAAATTTGGGGTGAATTCCGGGGATTTTGGGGTTTTGGGGGAATTTTTGGGATTTTGAGGAATTTTCTGGGGGTTTTTAGGGGATTTTCTGGGGATTTTTTGGAGGAATTTTTCAGGGATTTTGAGGAAGTCCTGGGAGCATCTTCAGGTTCCAGCTGGGAAATTTGGGGGCAATTCCCGGGGATTTGGGGTTTTTTTTTATGGGATTTTGGGGAATTTTAGGGAATTTCCTGGGGGATTTTTAGGGGATTTTGGGGGATTTGGGGAGCCCCAGGAGCAGTGGGGGATTTTGAGGAAGTCAGGGGCACTGCAGCAGCTTCAGGTCCAGCTGGGAAATTTGGGGTGATTTCCCGGGATTTTGGGGTTTTGGGGGATTTTATGGGATTTTGGGGAATTTTCTGGGGGTTTTTAGGGGATTTCCTGGGGGATTTTTAGGGGATTTTGGGGGGATTTTTCAGGGGTTTCTGGAGGAACTTTAGGGGGTTTTGGGGGAGCACTGGGAGCACCTTCGGGTTCCGGCTGCGACATTTGGGGGAATTTGGGAAATTTGGGGAATTTGGGACATTTAGGAATTTTTATGGGTTTTTGGGGATTTTTTGGGGATTTTGGGGATTTGGGGAGCCCCAGGAGCTTTTGGGAGAATTTTTCAGGGATTTTGCAGGAAGCACTGCAGCATCTTCAGGTTCCAGCTGGGAAATTTGGGGGGAATTCCGGGGATTTTGGGGTTTTTGGGGATTTTATGGGATTTTGGGAATTTTAGGGAATTTCCTGGGGGATTTTAGGGGATTTTGGGGGATTTGGGGAGGGAGCAGTGGGAGCACGGCCGGCAGCGGCGGCACTGCAGCAGCTTCAGGTTCCAGCTGGGAAATTTGGGGGGAATTCCGGGGATTTGGGGTTTTTGGGAATTTTTATGGGATTTTGGGTTTTTTGGGGGGAGATTTTGGGGGATTTTTAGGGGATTTTTGGGGATTTTTCAGGGGTTTCTGGAGGAACTTTAAGGGGTTTTGGGGGAGCACTGGGAGCACCTTCGGGTTCCGGCTGCGACATTTGGGGGGAATTCGGGAAATTTGGGGAATTTGGGACATTTAGGAATTTTTAGGGGATTTGGGGGATTTTTGGGGATTTTAGGGGATTTTTAGGGGATTTTGGGGGATTTGGGGAGCCCCAGGAGCAGTGGGATCACGGCCGGCAGCGCCAGCACTGCAGCAGCTTCAGGGTCCGGCTGGGAATGAGGGGAAAATCGAGGATTTTGGGCAATTTCAGGGGAATTTGGGGAATTTTAGGGGGAATTTTGGGGGATTTTAGGGAATTTTTAGGGAGTTTTCTGGGGGATTTGGGGAGATTTCAGGGAACACCTCGCTGGAGTTTTCAGGGGTTTTGGGGCAGCACCAGGAGCATCCTCGGGTTCCAGCTGGGAAATTTGGGGTAATCCCAGGAATTTTTGGGAATTTGGGGGAATTTTGGGGGAGATTTGGGGGAATTTTCCAGGGGTTTTGGGGAAAAACTGGGAGCATCTCCAGGTTCCAGCTGGGGAATTTTAGGGAATTTTCTGGGGAATTTTTAGGGGAATTTTTGGGAATTTTGGGAATGTGACTCACGGGCGGATCCCCCTGCAATTTTGGGTGGTGCTGGGGGTTCTGCAGGGGGGAATTTGGGGCGGATTTTGGGGCAAATTTTTGAGGTTTTGGGGCCCTTTCTGAGCGGATTTTGATGGGGATTTTTTTGGGGAATTCCGTGATTTTTTGGGAATTCCGGGATTTTTGGGGGGAATTTCAGGGTTTTCGGGACCGTCACTCACTGCCCGATCTCCCTGCAGTTTTGGGGCAGTGCAGGGGGAATTTGGGGCAGATTTTGGGGCAGATTTTTGAGGTTTTGGGAGCATTTTTGGGTTATTTTGAATGGGATTTTTTTGGGGAATTCCGGGGTTTTTTTGGGAATTCCCAGGATTTTTGGGGGGAATTTCAGGATTTTCAGGACCATCACTCACTGTTCAACCTCCCTGCAGTTTTGGGGCAGTGCAGGGGGGAATTTGGGGCGGATTTTGGGGCCATTTTGGGGTCATTTCTGAGCGGATTTCGATGGGGAATTTTTGGGGAATTCCAGGATTTTTTGGGAATTTCAGGGATTGCAGGGTCCCCATTCACTGCCCAGGCTCCCTGCCGTGGCAGTGCCAGTGCTGGAGGTTCTGCAGCTGCTGGGGGGGTCCCAGTTTTGGGGCAGATTTTGGGGTTTTAGGGCCGTTTCATGGCCATTTCTGGGTTTTTTTGGCGGGGATTTTTTCGGGATTTTTCGGGAATTTTTCGGGAATTCCGGGCCCCTCAGCGCTCACTGTCCGGGCCCGCCGCAGCAGCAGTGCCAGTGCTGGGGGTTGTGCAGGTGAGAATTTGGGGCAGATTTGGGGGTTTTGGGGCCGTTTTGGGGCCGTTTCTGAGCGGATTTTGACGGGGATTTTTTGGGAATTCCGGGATTTTGGGGAATTTTTGGGGAGTTCCGGGATCAGCACTCACTGTCCGGGCCCGCCGCAGTAGCAGTAGCAGTGCTGCAGGTTGTGCAGGTGCGGCGGGTCCCAGTCCAGCGCGGCGAGCGCGTACGGCAGCACCGACTTCATGCGCAGCATCGCCCGCGCCTGCGGGCCGCGCCGGAGAGCGCCGCCGCGCTGGGGAAAAATGGGAAAAATGGGAAAAAATGGGAATAAAAACCGGGAATTGCATCCAAGGCATCGCGCGGGGTCAGGCCGCGCGCTGGGGAAAAATGGGAATAAAACCGATGGGAAAACATGGGAATTAATGGGAATAAACACCGGGAATTAACGGGAATAAACACCGGGAATTAATGGGAATAAACACCGGGAACTGCATCCGCAGCATCGCCCGAGCCTGCGGGCCGCGCCGGAGAGCGCCGCCCCGCTGGGGAAAAATGGGAAAAATGGGAAAAAATGGGAATAAACACCGGGAATTAACGGGAATAAACACCGGGAATTCCATCCAACGGAATAAACACTGGCTGGGGAAAAAATGGGAAAAATGGGAATAAACACCGGGAATTAACGGGAATAAACACCGGGAATTGCATCCGCAGCATCGCCAGGCTTCGCGGCCCCGCCGAGCGCCGCCAAGGCTGGGGAAACAGGGAATAAACACCGGGAATTAACGGGAATAAACACCGGGGATTACACCGTGAATTCACACTGGGAATGGCCCTGTGAGAGAGCCCCACCCCACTGGGAAAATGGGAAAAATTGGGAAAAAATGGGAAAAAATGGGAATAAAAACCGGGAATTCACACCAAGAATGGCCCTGCCTCAGAGCCCCGGCCCGCTGGGAAAATGGGAAAAAATGGGAAAAAATGGGAAAAAAATGGGAAAAAATGGGAATAAAAACCGGGAATTCCATCCACAGCATCGCCCGCGCCTGCGGGCCGCACCGGAGCGCGCCGCCCCGCTGGGAATAAATGGGAAAAATGGGAAAAAATGGGAACAAAAACCGGGAATTGCATGCGCAGCATCGCCCGCGCCTGCGGGCCGCGCCGGAGCGCCCCGCCGCGCTGGGGAAACAGGGAATAAACACCGGGAATTAATGGGAATAAACACCGGGAATTAATGGGAATAAACACCGAATTGCATCCGCATATCGCCCAAGCCATGGGCCGCACCGAGAGCCGCGCTGGGGAAACAAGGAAAAATGGGAAAAAATGGGAATAAACACCGGGAATTGCATCCGCAGCATCGCCCGCGCCTGCGGGCTGCGCCGGAGAGCGCCGCCGCGCTGGGGAAACAGGGAATAAACACTGGGAATTAATGGGAATAAACACCGGGAATTAACGGGAATAAACACCGGGAATTACACCGGGAATAAACACCGGGAATGGCCCCATGGGAGAGCCCCGCCCCGCTGGGAAAAACAGGGAAAAAATGGGAATAAAAACCGGGAATTACACCGGGAATAAACACCGGGAATGGCCCCGCCGGAGTGCGCCGCCCCGCTGGGAAAAATAGGGAAAAATGGGAATAAAAACCGGGAATTCCATCCACAGCATCGCCCGCGCCTGCGGGCCGCGCCGCAGAGCGCCACCCGCTGGGGATAAATGGGAATAAAACTCGGGAATTAACGGGAAAAACCGGGAATAGACACCGGGAATTACGGGTGGGGAAACCCAGGAATTCCACGCCCTGGGAAAAACAGGAATTACAGCGGGGAAAAAACGGGAATTGACACCGGGAATGGGTTGGGAAAATGCAGGAATGAGAGCAGGGTGACACTGGGAATTGCAGAGGGAGTGAACGGGAAAGAACAGGAATTGCAGCGGGAACTGAGAGGGAAACACCGGGAAAAGCACCCGGGAATTCCAGCGGGGATTTAAATGGGAATTCCAGCAGGGATTAAGGAGAATTCCAGTGGGGATTAACGGGAATTCCATGGGGAATTAATGGGAATTCCAGTGGGAAGTAACGGGAATTCCAGCAGGGATTAACGGGAATTCCAGGAGGAATTAATGGGAATTCAAGTGAGAATTTAACGGAATTCCAGCGGGAATTCCAGCAGGGATTAACCAGGATTCCAGTGGGAATTAGGAGGAATTCCAGCAGGGATTAACGGGAATTCCAGGGGGAATTATTGGGAATTCCAGCAGGGACTAACGGGAATTACACCAGGAATTAATGTGAACACCCAGGAATGACACCAGGAATTAACAGGAAAACCCCGGGAATTACAGCAGGAGTGACACCGGGAACGAACGGGAATGAGCCAGGAATTCCAACGGGATTCCCAACAGGAATTAATGGGAAAAACCTGGGAATGACAGCAGGAATTCCAGCGGGAATCACCAGGAATGACACCGGGAACAAACAGGAAAACAGCGGGAATTCCAGCGGGAATTCCAGTGGGAATTACACCAGGAATTTTTGGGGGATATTTTTTTTTTAATTTTGGGGGAATTTTTGGGGGGCAATTTTTTTGCCGGATTTTTTTTTTTAATTTTTTGAGTGTATTTTGGGGAAAATTTTTTTTTGGGGGGGGGGGATTTTTTTTTGAAATTTTGGGGGAATTTTTTGGGGGAATTTTTTGGGGAATTTATTTTGGAATTATGGGGGGTTTTTTTTTTTTTGGAAAATTTTTCCGGGGGAATGTTTTGGGACTTTTTTGGGGGGGAATTTTTTGGGACTTTTTGGGGAACTTTTTTTTTTGGGGATTTTTTTTTTGGGGAATTTTTGGGGACTTTTTTTGGGGGAATTTTTTTGGGGGGTTTTTTTTTTTTTTTTTGGAATTTTTCGGGGTTCGGGCACGCCGGGCTCACCTTGGTGGCCACGGCGAAGACGCAGCGGCGGCAGCTCCAGGGCGCGGCGCCGCCGGGCGCGGGGGGCACGTGGCAGCGCTGGTGGTACGCTGGGAACAGCCGGAATCATTCCGGGAATTATTCCGGGAATTCCGCGGGAATTCCCCAAATTCCCCACCCCAGCCCCTCCCCATCCTTCCCCGCCCTCATTCCCTTTTTTTTGGGCTTTTTTTTGGCCCAAATCCACTTTTTTCCTCATTTCCCCACCATTATTCCCTTTGGGTTTTTTGTGGTTTTTTGGCCCAATTCCAATTTTTTTCCCCATTTCTTTCCCCCCCATTTTTCCCATATTTTTCCCGTTCCTCCTGGGTTTTTCCCCATTTCCCACCCCCATTCCCATTTTCCCACCCAAATTCCAGATTTTTCCCATTTTTCCCCTTTGGAGAGGATTTTCCCACCCTTTTCCCATTTTTCCCACTCTCTATTCCCATTTCTCCCCATTTTCCCATTCAAATCCCATTTTCCCACTTTCCCATCCAAATCCCTTTTTTTGCCCATTTTTGCCATTTTTCCCCATTTTCCCAACTCTGGAGGGGATTTCCCCACCCTTTTCCCATTTTCCCACTCCATATTCCCATTTCCCCCCATTTTCCCATCCCACTCCCATTTTCTCACTTTTCCCACTTTCCCATCCAAATCCCTTTTTTGCCCATTTTTCACATTTTCTCCCCATTTCCCCCATTCCCATTTTCCCACCCAAATCCACTTTTTTTTCCCCCATTTTTCTTCCTCCTGGGTTTTTTTTCCCATATTTTTCCCCGTTTTTCCTCCTGGGATTCTTTTTCCCCCCATTTCCCACCCCCATTCCCACTTTTCCCATTTTCCCACCCAAATCCCCGTTTTTTCCCATTTTTCCAACTTTTGAGGGGATTCTCCCATTTTTCCCATTTTCCCATTAAAATTCCCATTTTTTCCCACCCATCACACCTCAATTCCCATTCCCCCCATTTCCCCCCAACCCCATTCCCATTTTCCCACCCAAAATTTCCCCCAAATCCCCGTTTTTTCCCATTTTTCCAACTTTTGAGGGGATTCTCCCATTTTTCCCATTTTCCCATTAAAATTCCCATTTTTTCCCACCCATATTCCCATTTCCCCATTTTCCCATCCCAAATCCCCCGTTTTTCCCCACTTTTTTCCCACTTTCCCCATCCAAATCCCATTTTTTTTCCCATTCAAATCCCATTTTCCTTTTCCATCCCCCTTTTCCCCATTCCCATTTTCCCACCCAAATCCACTTTCCCCCCCATTTTTCCCATATTTTTCCCGTTTCTCCTGGGTTTTTACCCATTTCCCACCCCTTTTCCCATTTTCCCACCCAAATTCCAGATTTTTCCCATTTTTCCCCCTTTGGAGAGGATTTCCCCACCCTTTTCCCCTTTTTCCCACTCTCTATTCCCATTTTCCCTGTTTTCATCTCCCCGTATTTCCCGTTTCTCCCGTTCTCCCCCATTTTTATCCTTGTTTTTATCCCAAATTTTCCCAATTTCTCTCCCCATTTCCCCCAATTTTTTCCCTCAGTTTTTCCCGGGTTTTCCCCTGGTTTTCTCCCCATTTCCCCCCTTTTCATCCCCATTTTTATCCCCCCATTTTTACCTGTTTTCCCCAGTTTTCCCCAGTTTTCCCCGGTTTTATCCCCATTTTTTCCTGGTTTTTCCCTGGTTTTCCCCCAATTTTCGCCCATTTTTCCCGTTTTTTCCTCCCCATTTTCCCTGTTTTCTTTCCCATTTTCCCCATCTCCCCCCCCGTTTCTCCCAATTTTTCCTCCCATTTTTATCCCCATTTTCCCCCCAGGTTCCTCCCATTTTTTCCGTTTTCCCCATTTTTCCCCTGGTTTTCCTGGTTTTATTCCTCTTTTCATTCCTGTTTTCCCTGGTTTTTCTCCCCAGCTTCTCCTGGTTTTTTCCCCGTTTTCCCCCCATTTCTTCCCCGTTTTTTTTTTCCCCTGTTTTTCCCGGTTTTGCCCCCGTTCATTCCCCCCATTTTCCCCCATTTTTATTCCCATTTTCTCCTCATTTTCCCCAGTTTTTTCCCATTTTATCCCTGTTTTTACCCCAATTTTTATCCCCCCATTGTTCCCGTTTTTCACTGACCGTGGCCGCACTTCCCACACTGGAATTCCCAGGGAATTTTCGGGATTTCCCCCCCGTTTTTCTCCCTGTTTTCCCCGCTTTTCCCCCCAATTTTCCCCGTTGTTGTTTTTTTTCCCGTTTTTCCTGTTTTTATCCCCATTTTCCCGTTTTCCCCCCGTTTTCCCCCCTCATTTTCCCCGGGTTTTTTCCCTGTTTTCCCCGTTTCCCCCCCCCTGTTTTTCCCATTTTTCCCCCATTTTCCCGTTTTTTCGCTGACCGTGACCGCCCTTTCCGCACCGGACCAGGGAATTTTCGGGATTTTTCCCCCGTTTTCCCTGATTTCCCCAGTTTTTCCCCAGGGTTTTCCCCCGTTTTGCCCATTTTTCTCCCCATTTTGTTCCCATTTTCTCGCTGACCATGGCCGCACTTCTCACACTGGACCAGGAAATTTTCGGGATTTTCCCCAATTTTTTTCCCCCAATTTTTCCCCGTTTTTTTTCCCGTTTTCCCCATTTTCCTCCCCGTTTTTCCCCATTTTTCTCCGTTGTTCCCCGTTTTCCCGTATTACCCCAATTTTTCCCCATTTTTTTTTTCCGTTTTTTTTCCCTTTTTCCCCCATTTTTTCCCCATTTTCCTCCCCATTTTTCCCCATTTTTCTCCGTTGTTCCGCTGACCGTGGCCGCACTTCCCGCACCGGACCAGGGAATTTTCGGGATTTTTTCCCCCATTTTTCCCCGGTTTTCCCTGGTTTTTTCCCCGTTTTCTCCCCATTTTTTTTTTTTTTCCCTTTTCCCCATTTTTTCCCCATTTCCCCATTTTTTCCCTCCCCGTTTTTTTTTTCCCCATTTTTCAGGTTTTCCCCATTTTTCCCCATTTTTCACTGACCGTGGCCGCACTTCCCGCACCGGACCAGGGAATTTTCGGGATTTTTTCCCCCATTTTTCCCGGGTTTTCTCCCCATTTTTCACCCAGTTTTTCCCATTTTTCCCATTTTCCCCCACTTTTTCAGGGGAATTTTCCCCATTTTTTCCCCCCCTGGTTTTTTTTTTCCCCATTTTTAGGTTTTCCATTTTCTCCCCATTTTTCTCCCCATTTTCCCCGTTTTTCACTGACCGTGGCCGCACTTCCCGCACCGGACCAGGGAATTTTCGGGATTTCGGGAATTCCCGGCGCAGACGCAGCACGAGGGGTCGTCCCCGGGCACGGCCGCTGGGGGGCGCCAGGAGCGCATTACCCGTTAATTACCCGTTAATTACCCGTTAATTACCCGTTAATTAATGGCTAATGAGTCCCCGATGAAGGGGATAGTTGGGAATTGCCGCTCACCGGGGCTGATGTCTTTCCAGAGAACGAAAAATTGGGAATTGTCCTCGAATTGGATCAAACAGCCCCGGCGGGGCGCGTCCACCTGCGGGAGCGGCAGCGGCGATTGGGGGGGAATTTGGGGGAAATTTGGGGATTTTGGGGGAATTTGGGGGATTTTGGGGATTTGAGGGGATTTGGGGGATTTTTTGATTTTGCAGGGATTTTAGGGGGAAATTTGGGGGATTTTTGGGGATTTGAGTGGGGATTTTGGGGATTTGGGGGGTTTCAGGGGATTTGGGGGATTTCAGGGGATTTGGGAGAGGAAATTGGGGGATTTGGGCGATTTTTTGGATGTTGCAGGGATTTTAGGGGGAATTTTCGGGGATTTGGGGGGATTTTGAGATTTGAGATGGGATTTTGGGAGAGGGGGATTTTGGGAGGGATTTGGGGTGATTTTGGGGGTTTGGGAAGGATTTGGGGGGATTGAGGGGGGCTTCCAGGGAATTCGGGGGGTTTTGGTGAAGTTTTGGGGTGTTTCAGGGGCGATTTTGGGGTGGTTTGTGCTGATTTGGGGGAGTTTGGGGTGGTTTTGGGGTGTTTTGGGCTGGTTCGGTGAGTTTGAGGAGTGTTTGGGGTGGTTTTGGGTCTTTCAGGAGCGGTTTGGGGATGATTTTGGGGTGGTTTGGAGTGGGTTTGGGGGGTTTGGGGCTGGATTCGGGGCGTTTTAGGTGGTTTGGGGAGTTTGGGGGTGCTTCAGGGCTGATTTTGGGGTGGTTTGGGGAGTTTTGAGGGGTTTGGGTTGGTTCGAGGAGTTGCAGGGGTGTTTTGGGTGCGATCGTGGCTGTTTTGGGGGAATTTGGGGTGTTTTAGGGGTGGTTCTGGGCTGGTTTTGGGGCGTTTTGGGTCAGTTTGAGGAGTTTTAGGGGAGTTTTTGGGTTGGTTTGGGGCTGATTCTTGGGTCACTTTGGGGCTATTTTTGGGCTGGTTTAGGGTTATTTTGGGGCTGTTTCGGGGCTGCCTTTGTGCTCATTTTGGGGCTGGTTTGGACTCATTTTGGGCTGATTTTGAGCTGTTTTGGGGTAGAATTTACTCTGATTTTTGGGCTGGTTTTGGCCTGGGTTTTCTTGGTGTTTTGGGCTGGTTTTGGGCTGGGGTTTGTCTCATTTTTGGCTGGTTTGGGGTTGTTTTTCTGGCTGGTTTTGCGCTAGTTTTAGGCTGATTTTTGGGCTGGTTTGGGGCTATTTTGGGGCTGTTTAAAGGCTATTTTTGGGCTGCTTTGGGGCTATTTTGGGGCTGTTTAAAGGCTATTTTTGGGCTGCTTTGGGGCTATTTTGGGGCTGTTTAAAGGCTATTTTTTGGCTGCTTTGGGGCTATTTTGGGGCTGTTCAAAGGCTATTTTTGGGCTGCTTTGGGGCTATTTTGGGGCTGTTCAAAGGCTATTTTTGGCTGCTTTGGGGTGGGTTTGTGGCAGCTTTGGGCCTGTTTGGGGGCTGAGTTTGGGGCTGGGTTTGGGCTGAGTTTGGGCATTTTCTGGGCTGGGTTTGGGGTGTTTTAGGGCTGTTTTAGGGCTGTTTTAGGGTTGGTTTTGGGCTGGTTTAGGGCTGTTTTCGGGCCACTTTGGGGCTGTTTCAGGGCCGGTTTTGGGATGTTTTGGGGCTATTTTGGTGCTGGTTTTGGGCTGGTTTAGGGCCATTTTGGGGCTGTTTCAGGGCCAGGTTGGGGGCAGATTTGGGGCTGGTTTTGGGGCTGTTTCAGGGACAGTTTGGGGCTGTTTTCAGACCATTTTTGGAGTGTTTAAGGGCTCTTTCACAGCTAGGTTTGGGACTCTTTCCAGGCCATTTTGGGGCTGTTTTGGGGCCGTTTTGGGGCTGTTTCAGGGCCATTTTGGGGCTGTTTCAGGGCCATTTTGGGGGCTGTTTCAGGGCCATTTTTGGGGCAATTTTGGGGCTGTTTCAGGGCCATTTTGGGGCTGTTTCAGGGCCATGTTTGGGGCAATTTTGGGGCTGTTTCAGGGCAATTTTGGGGCTGTTTCATGGCCAGTTTTGGGGCTGTTTCATGGCCAGTTTTGGGGCTGTTTCAGGGCCATTTTTGGGGCTGTTTCATGGCCAGATTTGGGGCTGTTTCAGGGCCATTTCTGAGGCCATTTCAGGGCCATTTTGGGGCTGTTTCAGGGCCATTTTGGGGCTGTTTCAGGGCCATTTTGGGGCTGTTTCAGAGCCATTTTGGGGCTGTTTCATGGCCATTTTGGGGCTGTTTCAGAGCCGTTTCTGAGGCCATTTCAGGGCCATTTTGGGGCTGTTTCAGGGCCAGTTTTGGGGCTGTTTCATGGCCAGTTTTGGGGCTGTTTCAGGGCCATTTTTGGGGCTGTTTCATGGCCAGATTTGGGGCTGTTTCAGGGCCATTTCTGAGGCCATTTCAGGGCCATTTTGGGGCTGTTTCAGGGCCATTTTGGGGCTGTTTCAGGGCCATTTTGGGGCTGTTTCAGGGCCATTTTGGGGCTGTTTCAGAGCCATTTTGGGGCTGTTTCATGGCCATTTTGGGGCTGTTTCAGAGCCGTTTCTGAGGCCATTTCAGGGCCATTTTGGGGCTGTTTCAGGGCCAGTTTTGGGGCTGTTTCAGGGCCATTTTGGGGCTGTTTCAGGGCCAGTTTTGGGGCTGTTTCATGGCCATTTTGGGGCTGTTTCAGAGCCGTTTCTGAGGCTCTGTCAGGGCCATTTTGGGGCTGTTTCATGGCCAGATTTGGGGCTGTTTCAGGGCCATTTTTGGGGCTGTTTCAGGGCCAGTTTTGGGGCTGTTTCATGGCCATTTTGGGGCTGTTTCAGAGCCATTTCTGAGGCTCTTTCAGGGCCATTTTTGGGGCTGTTTCATGGCCAGATTTGGGGCTGTTTCAGGGCCATTTTGGGGCTGTTTCAGGGCCATTTTTGGGGCTGTTTCAGGGGCCAGTTTTGGGGCTGTTTCAGGGCCATTTTTGGGGCTGTTTCAGGGCCAGATTTGGGGCTGTTTCATGGCCATTTTGGGGCTGTTTCAGAGCCGTTTCTGAGGCTCTGTCAGGGCCAGTTTTGGGCTGTTCCGGGCAGCTCTGGCGTGTTTTGGGGTCCCACCTTCTTGACGACGCCCAGGTAGAGCAGTCCGTCCGTCCAGCGCGCCAGCACGTCCTGCCCCTCCCCCACCTGGGGGGGCCTCGGGGGGCTCGGGGGGGGCGCCCCCCCCTCGGCGGCCTCCATGGCACCGGGGGCTGCGGGGACACAGAGCGCTGGCACCCAACGGGGGGCGGGTTGGGGGGGGGTCCCTGTCAGGGGAGGGGTCCCAGTTAGGGGGGGCCAGTTTGGGGTGGGGTCCCAGTTTGGGGAAAGGTCCCAGTTTGGGGAAAGGTCCCAGTTTGGGGGTCCCAGTTTGGGGGGCCCAGTTTGGGGTGGGGTCTCAGTTTGGGGAGGGGTCCCAGTTTGGGGAGGTCCCTGTCAGGGGAGGGGTCCCTGTCAGGGGAGGGGTCCCAGTTTGGGGGTCCCAGTTTGGGGAAAGGTTCCAGTTTGGGGGGGGTCCCAGTTTGGGGAGGTCCCTGTCAGGGGAGGGGTCCCAGTTATGGGGGGCCAGTTTGGGGAAAGGTTCCAGTTTGGGGGGGGCCCAGTTTAGGGAAGGGTCCCAGTTTGGGGGGTCCCAGTTTGGGGGGTCCCAGTTTGGGGATTCTGAGTTTGGGGGGTCCCAGTTTGGGGGTCCCAGTTTTGGGGGTCCCAGTTTGGGGATTCTGAGTTTGGGGGGGTCCCAGTTGGGGAGGGGTCCCAGTTTGGAGGGTTCCCAGTTTGGGGGGGTCCCAGTTTGAAGGGGCCACTTTGGGGGGGTCCCAGTTTGAGGATTCCCGGTTTGGGGCGTTCTGGTTTGGGGAGGGGTCCCAGTCAGGGGGGGCAGTTTGGGGAAAGGTCCCAGTTTGAGGATTCCCAGTTTGGGGGGGTCCCTATTTAGGGGATTCACTTTTTGGGGGGTTCTGCTGGGGGGGCGTGTCCTGGTCGGGGGGGCGTGTCCTCCTTTGGGGGGTCCCATTTGGGGGCGCTCAAGTTTGGGGGTGCTGTCCCATTTGGGGGGTCCCATTTTGGGGGGGCTGTTCCTTTTTTGGGGGGTCTCTCCCATTTGGGGGCTGGCCCATTTCGGGGTGTCCCGTGGGGGACGGTTCTCATTTTGGGGGTGTCCCTTATTTGGGGGGCGGGGTCCCACGGGGGGAAGGGGTGTCCCTGTTTTGGGGGTGCTGTCCCTTTCCCATTGGGGTGTCCCTATTTTGGGGGTTGTCCCTGTTTTCGGGGGTCTGTCCCTATTTTTGGGGTGCTGTCCCTATATTCGGGGCTGCCCCTATTTTTTGTGGGGCTGTCCCCATTTTTTGGGGGGTGTATCCCTATTTTCGGGGGTCTGTCCCGCGCGGGGGTGTCCCTGTTTTTGGGGGGTGTCCCTCTCCCGGGGGGGCTGTCCCTTTCCCATTTGGGGGCTCCCTATATTCGGGGGCTCTGTCCCTATATTCGGGGTGCATCTGTGTGTTTCTGGGGCCCGTCCCTCGCGGGGCTGTCCCTGTTTTTGGGGGCTGTCCCTGTTTTTGGGGGTGTCCCTGTTTTGGGGGGCTGTCCCTGTTTTTGGGGGTCTGTCCCTGTTTTTTGGGGGTCTGTCCCTGTTTTTGGGGGCTGTCCCTGTTTTTGGGGGTGTCCCTGTTTTTGGGGGCTGTCCCTGTTTTTGGGGGCTGTCCCTGTTTTTGGGGGTCTGTCTGTCCCTGTTTTTGGGGGCTGTCTGTCCCTGTTTTGGGGCTCTGTCCCTGTTTTTGGGGGGCTGTCTGTCCCTGTTTTTGGGGGGCTCTGTCCCTATATTCGGGGTGCATCCGTGTGTTTCTGGGGCCCGTCCGGCGCGGGGCTGTCCCTGTTTTCGGGGGCTGTCCCTGTTTTTGGGGGGCTGTCTGTCCCTGTTTTTGGGGGGCTGTCTGTCCCTGTTTTTGGGGGTGTCCCTGTTTTTGGGGGGCTGTCTGTCCCTGTTTTTGGGGGGCTGTCTGTCCCTGTTTTTGGGGGGCTGTCCCTGTTTTTGGGGGTCTGTCCCTGTTTTGGGGGTCTGTCCCTGTTTTTGGGGGGCTGTCCCTGTTTTTGGGGGGCTGTCCCTCTTTTTGGGGGGCTGTCTGTCCCTCTTTTTGGGGGGCTGTCTGTCCCTGTTTTTGGGGGCTGTCCCTGTTTTTGGGGCTGTCTGTCCCTGTTTTTGGGGGGCTGTCTGTCCCTATATTCGGGGTGCCTCCCTGTGTTTCTGGGGCCCGTTCGGCGCGGGGCTGTAGCTGTTTTTGGGGGGCTGTCCCTGTTTTCGGAGCTGTCCCTGTTTTTGGGGGCCTGTCTGTCCCTGTTTTTGGGGAGCTGTCCCTGTTTTTGGGGGGCTGTCTGTCCCTGTTTTTGGGGGTGTCCCTGTTTTTGGGGTCTGTCTGTCCCTGTTTTTGGGGGTGTCCCTGTTTTTGGGGGGCTGTCTGTCCCTGTTTTTGGGGGTGTCCCTGTTTTTGGGGTCTGTCTGTCCCTGTTTTTGGGGTCTGTCCCTGTTTTTGGGGGGCTCTGTCCCTGTTTTTGGGGGTCTGTCTGTCCCTGTTTTTGGGGGCCTGTCTGTCCCTGTTTTTGGGGGGCTCTGTCCCTGTTTTTGGGGGGCTCTGTCCCTGTTTTTGGGGGGCTCTGTCCCTATATTCGGGGTGCCTCCTGTGTTTCCCCCGTCGGGGGCTGTCCCTGTTTTTGGGACTGTCCCTGTTTTTGGTGGGCTGTCTGTCCCTGTTTTTGGGGGTGTCCCTGTTTTCGGAGCTGTCCCTGTTTTTGGGGTCTGTCTGTCCCTGTTTTTGGGGGGCTCTGTCCCTATATTCGGGGTGCCTCCCTGTGTTTCGGGGGCCCGTGCGGCGCGGGGCTGTCCCTGTTTTTGGGGAGCTGTCCCTGTTTTTGGGGTCTGTCTGTCCCTGTTTTTGGGGGGCTGTCCCTGTTTTCGGAGCTGTCCCTGTTTTTGGGGGCTCTGTCCCTGTTTTTGGGGGCGGGCTGTCCCTGTTTTTGGGGCTCTGTCCCTGTTTTTGGGGGCTGTCTGTCCCTATATTCGGGGTGCCTCCCTGTGTTTCGGGGGCCCGTGCGGCGCGGGGGGCTCTCACGCGGGCAGGGGGTTCCGGGCTCTCTCCCGCCGCTCCGGGGCTGTCCCGGGGCGGTGCCGCCCCCGGCCCGGCCCCGCGGCCCGGCGGGCACGGGCGGCGCTGGCGGTGACGCAGCAGCGGCGGCGCGGGGGGGGCCGGGGGGGGCGCCCGAGGGACGGCGGCGGCACCGGGACCCCCCCGGGACCCCCCCGGGGATGGGAGGGGGCGGGGCCGACGCCGAGACCCCAAAAACGCCCCCAAAATCCGCCCCCCCCCCCCCCCCCGCGGCCGGGGGTGTCCGCAGGGCTCAGGCCACGCCCACTGCGGAGTGGCCACGCCCACTGCGGCGTAGGCCACGCCCCCTCAACGCACCCGCAGCGGCTGCTGCAGAGGGCGGGGCCACGCCCACAGTGCGTAGGCCACGCCCACAACGCAGTTTAGCCACGCCCACTTAACCACCAAGAGCTCGTCGGCACCAGAGCCACGCCCATCAGACTGAAGGCCACGCCCCATCTGTCAGGCCACGCCCCTGTTAGGCCACGCCCCCAGCCCCGCCCCTCGGCCCGCGGGGATCTGGGGGCAAATTTGGGGGTTTTGGGGCATTTGGGGGGATCTGGGGAGCCTGAGGAGAGGTTGGGAGGGCCTGGGGCGTTCTGGGGGGATTTGGGGTGGATTTGGGGATGTCTGGGAGAGGTTTTGGGGTTATTTGGGTGGATTTGGGGAGGTTTGGGCGGATTTAGGGAAGTTTTGGGTGGATTTGGGGAGGTTTTGGGTGGATTTGGGGATATTTTGGGTGGATTTGGGGATATTTGGGGTGGATTTAGGGGGGTTCGGTTGGATGCAGGGAGGTTTTGGGTGCATTGGGGGAGATTTGTGCAGATCTGAGGATATTTCGGGTGGGTTTGGGGAGCTTTGGGTGGATTTGGGAATATTTGAGCGGATTTAGGGACGTTTTGGGTGGATTTGGGGATGGTTTGGGTGAATTTGGGATGCTTAGGGCAGATTTTGGCATGTTTGGGGTGAATTTAGGGACGTTTGGGCGGATTTGGGATATTCGGGGTTATTTTGGGTGGATTTAGGGAGGTTTTGAGGGATTTGGAAACGTTTGGGGCGGATTTGGGGATTTTTTGGCGAATTTAGGGAAGTTTGAATGGATTTGGAAATGTTTGGGTGCATTTGGGGATATTTTGGGTGGATTTGGGAATCTTTGGGCTGGATTGGAAATTGTTTTGGGTGAATTTGGGGATGTTTGGGGCGGATTTGGGGATATTTTGGGTGGATTTGTGAATATTTTGGGAGGATTTGGGGATATTTGAATGGATTTGGGGATATTTGGGTGGATTTGGGGATATTTTAGATGGATTTGGGGGTATTCAGGTGGATTTGGGGGTATTTTAGATGGATTTGGGGATATTTTAGATGGATTTGGGGGTATTTAGGTGGATTTGGGGGTATTTTAGATGGATTTGGGGATATTTTAGATGGATTTGGGGGTATTCAGGTGGATTTGGGGGTATTTTAGATGGATTTGGGGATATTTTAGATGAATTTGGGGATATTTAGGTGGATTTGGGGATATTTTAGATGAATTTGGGGATATTTACGTGGATTTGGGGATATTTTAGATGGATTTGGGTAAATTTGGGGATGTTCGCGCGCTGTGGGCGGGGCTTGAGCTCAGACCACGCCCCCGCTCCGCAACCAAAACAAGCCCGTGCCTCACGTGACCACGCCCACCATGCAAACCCCGCCCCTTCAATTTCAGCCAATCCCCGCCCTCCCCAACCACACAAGCCCCGCCCCCCTCAGCCGTTACCCCTAGGCGGGCGAACCTCCTCCCACCCTGACCCCGCCCCGCGCTCCCATTGGCTCTCCCTCCTTCCAGCTCGCTCTCCCATTGGCCGAACCTCACGGGGGGCGGGCCCACCCCTCCCATCTCGCCCCGCCATTGGCCGCAGCGCGGGCCCCGATGTGCGCGCGGCGGTTTGAAGGCGCGCGGGACAAGATGGCGGCGCCGCCTCAGGCCGGTCCCGCAGCGCTCCCGAGGCCGCGCCCGGCGCTCTCGCGGCTGCCGGTGGCCCGGGGCCAGGAGAAGCGGGCCCCGTCCGAGGGGCCGCCCGCCGCGCCTCCCCAGCAGGTGCGGAGCGCTCCCCGCGCGGGCTCGGCCCGGCCCCGCGGCGGCGGCGCCGCCTGACGCCGTTTGTCCCCTGACAGAAACGATCGCGGACCGGGCTCGGGCCCGGAGCTGCCAAGGCCGCGCCCAAGGCCCCGCTCAGGGCCCCGCTGCGAACGCTGGGCCCCGCCGCGGCCGCGGGGAAGAACGGTACGGGGCGAGCGGGGCCGGGGAGGGCAGCGCGGGGCAAATAAAGGGGAATTGGGGCGGCTAAAGGGAATTCGGGGGGTTTAATGGCGACCTGGGGGGATTTAATGGGGATTTGGGGCGGTTAAAGGGGATTTAATGGGGATTTGGGGCAGTTAATGGGGACTTGGGGGGATTTAATGGGGATTTGGGGCGGTTAAAGGGGATTTAATGGGGATTTGGGGCAGTTAATGGGGACTTGGGGGGATTTAATGGGGATTTGGGGCGGTTAAAGGGGATTTAATGGGGATTTGGGGTAGTTAATGGGGACTTGGGGGGATTTAATGGGGATTTGGGGTAGTTGAAGGGGATGTTGGGGGATTTAATGGGGATTTGGGGCAGTTAAAGGGGATTTGGGGGGCAGTTAATCTGGGGGGATTTAGTGGGGCTCTGGGGCAGTTAAAGGGGATTTGGGGGGGGGATTTAAGTGGGCATTTGGGGGGCAGTTAATGGGCATTTGGGGGGGTTAAAGGGGGGGGATTTAAAAAGGGGTCTGGGGCAGTTGAAGGGGGTTTTGGGGGGATTTAAAGGGGGTCTGGGGCAGTTAGAGGGGTTTTGGGGGGATTTAAAGGGGGTCTGGGGCAGTTAAAGGGGATTTTGGGGGATTTAAAGGGGGTCTGGGGCAGTTAAAGGGGATTTTGGGGGATTTAAAGGGGGTCTGGGGGGGAGTGGGGCTATTAAATGGGATTTGAGGGAATTTAGAGGGGCTCGGGGGCAGGTAAAGGGGATTCGGGGGACTTAGAGGGGATTTTGGGGCAGTTAAAGGGAATTTGAGAGCATTTAATGGAATTGTGGGGCGGTTAAAGGGGTGTTGGGGAGATTTGGAGGGGGTCTGGGGGAATATGGGGCAGTTAAAGGGTTTGGGGGGCATTTAATGGGGGTTTGGGGCAGTTAAAGGGGAATTTGGGGCAGTTAAAGGGTTTTGGGGGATTTAGAGGGTCTCTAGGGGCATTTGGGGCAGTTAAAGGGGATTTGGGGGGATCTAATGGGGATCTGTGATGATTTGGGGCAGTTAAAGAGGATTTAGAGGGGATCTGGGGGCATTTGGGGGGCATTTAATGGGGATTTGGGGCAGCCAAAAGGGCATTTGGGGGGCATTTAATGGGGATTTGGCGCAGCCAAAAGGGATTTGGGGGGATTTAAAGGGGGTTTGGGGCAGTTAAAGGGGGTTTAGAGGGGATTTGGGGCAGTTAAAGGGGGTTTTGGGGGGTTTAGAAGGAGTCTGGGGGCATTTGGGGCTGGTAAAGGGCATTTGGGCTGTTAGAGGGGTCTCGGGAGGATTTAGTGGGGTCTGCAGGGCTCTGGGGCAGTTAAAGGGGATCTGGGGGGGTTTAATGGGGCTCTGGGGGCATTTGGGGGATGTAAAGGGGGTTTGAGGGGGGTCAGTGTGGCCTGGGGGTGTCGAGGGGTTCAAACCCCCACAATGTCCCCGTGTCCCCAATGTCCCCGTGTCCCCACAATGTCCCCAATGTCCCCGTGTCCCCCCCAATGTCCCCGTGTCCCCAATGTCCCCGTGTCCCCCCCAATGCCCCAATGTCCCCGTGTCCCCAATGTCCCCGTGTCCCCCCCAATGTCCCCGTGTCCCCCCAATGTTCCCAATGTCCCTGTGTCCCCCCAATGTCCCCAATGCCCCAATGTCCCTGTGTCCCCAATGTCCCCAATGCCCCAATGTCCCCATGTCCCCTCAATGTCCCCATGTCCCCCAATGTCCCCAATGTCCCAATGTCCCCTCAATGTCCCCGTGTCCCCCCCAATGTCCCCGTGTCCCCCCAATGTCCCCAATGCCCCAATGTCCCTGTGTCCCCCCCAATGTCCCCGTGTCCCCTCAATGTCCCCAATGCCCCAATGTCCCCGTGTCCCCCAATGTCCCCGTGTCCCCCCCAATGTCCCCAATGCCCCAATGTCCCCGTGTCCCCCTCAATGTCCCCGTGTCCCCCCAATGTCACCAATGTCCCCGTGTCCCCTCAATGTCCCCAATGTCCCGTGTCCCCCCAATGTCACCAATGTCCCCGTGTCCCCTCAATGTCCCCAATGTCCCTGTGTCCCCCCCAATGTCCCCCCAGATGGCCCTCGCAAGGCGGCGTCAGTGGCAGCTGCTCCTCGAGCAGGTGAGACCTGAGACCCCCCCGGTGTCCCCAGGACCCCTCCCCAGTGTCCCCGGTGTCCCCAGGTCCACCCCTCCCCAGTGTCCCCAGCCCCTCCCCAGTGTCCCCAGGGTCCCCTTTGACACCCCCTCAATGTCCCCAGGGCCACCTCTCCCCTGTCCCCAGTGTCCCCAGGTCTCCCACCCATGTCCCCAAGCCCCCTCAATGTCCCCAGTCCCTTCCTGATGTCCCCTCATCTCTCCCAGTGTCCCCAAGGTGCCCCTCCCTTGTGCCCCGTGTCCCCAGGTCCCTCTCCTGTGCCCCAGGGTCCCCTCCTCATGTCCCCAGGGTCCCCTTTGACACCCCCCAGGCCCCCCTCAATGTCCCTAAGGCCACTCTTTCCCTGTCCCCAGTGTCCCCAAGCCCCTCCCCATGTCCCCAAGGCCCAGCACCCCACAGCCCCAGGGCTCCCTCCCAATGTCCCCTCTCCCCTTCCGATGTCCCCAAGCCCCCACAATGTCCCCAGAGCTCCCCCTCAATGTCCCCACTCCACGTGCCCACGTCCCCAGTCCCTTTCTCGATGTCCCCAGGCTGCTCCTGATGTCCCCACTCCACATCGCGATGTCCCCAAGCCCCAGGACCTGATGTCCCCAAGGCGACCCCCCAGTGTCCCCACTCCCTTCCTGACATCCTCAGTCCCCTCCCCATGTCCCCAAGCCCTTCCCAAGGTCCCCAAAGCTCCCCCTTGATGTCCCCAAGCCCTTCCCAAGGTCCCCAAAGCTCCCCCTCGATGTCCCCAAGCCCCTCCCCATGTCCCCAAAGCTCCCCCTCGATGTCCCCAAGCCCCTCCCTATGTCCCCAAAGCTCCCCCTCGATGTCCCCAAGCCCCTCCCCATGTCCCCAAAGCTCCCCCTCGATGTCCCCAGGCTCCCCCACTATGTCCCCACTCCCCTCCCGATGTCCCCCGTCCCTTTCTCGATGTCCCCAAGGCCCAGGACCCCATGGCCCCAGGGCGCCCTCCCAATGTCCCCTCTCGCCTTCCGATGTCCCTGGGCCCCTCTGGATGACCCCCCCCCCCCCCCTCCCAATGTCCCCAAGCCCCTCTCAATGTCCCCACTCCCCTTCCCGATGTCCCCCCATCCCTTTCCCATGTCCCCAATCCCCTCCGGGTGTCCCCAATCCCCCTGTGTCCCTACCCTCCTCCCCATGTCCCCCTCCCAATTCCTCACTTCCTTCCTGATGTCCCCACTCCCCTCAGGATGTCCCCAAGCCCCTCGGGGTGTCCCCAACCCCTCGGGGTGTCCCCAAGCCCCTCGGGATGTCCCCAGGCCCCTCAGGATGTCCCCAAATCCCCCTGGATGTCCCCAAACCCCCCTGGATGTCCCCAAACCCCCCTGGATGTCCCCAAGCCCTCCCTGTCCCCCCAGGCTCGCCCCAAATGCCCTGAAACCTGCCCCACGCAGCCCCAAATGGCAAATGCCCTGAAACCTGCCCAAAGCCCAAAGGCACCTGTCCCCGATGTCCCCAAGCCCCTCGGGGTGTCCCCAAGCCCCCCTGGATGTCCCCAAGCCCCTCGGGATGTCCCCAAGCCCCCCTGGATGTCCCCAAACCCCCCTGGATGTCCCCAAGCCCCTCGGGATGTCCCCAAGCCCCTCGGGATGTCCCCAAGCCCCCTGGATGTCCCCAAACCCCCCTGGATGTCCCCAAACCCCCCTGGATGTCCCCAAGCCCCTCGGGATGTCCCCAAGCCCCCGGGATGTCCCCAATCCCTGAAACCCCCCTGGATGTCCCCAAACCCCCTGGATGTCCCCAAGCCCCTCGGGATGTCCCCAAGCCCCCCGGGATGTCCCCAAACCCCCCTGGATGTCCCCAAGCCCCCCTGGATGTCCCCAAGCCCCCCTGGATGTCCCCAAGCCCTCCCTGTCCCCCAGGAAACCGCCCGAGCTGGGAGGACCTGCCCCAAGGAGCCCATGCCTGAAAGCCCCAAATGCTGAAGCCTGCCTTGCCCAGCGCCGCCCAAGCCGTGGGACCTCGCGGGGCAGCTTCAGGCGGGGAGGGGCTGAGGCCAGGCCCAGGAGCGGCTGCAGGGGCTGGACAGCGAGAAACGAGAGCTGGAGGCGGCAACCGCCAGCTGAGGGAGCGGCTGCAGCAGCTGCAGCGGGAGCTGGGCGAGAGGGAGAGCAGGGAGAGCAGCCTGTGCACCAGGGTCGGGTGAGAAACGCACCAAATCCACCAAAAACTGCCCCAAATCCACCCACATCCTGCAGAGGAACCTGGGCTGAAACCTGCCCCAAATGCCCTGGGAGAGCAGCCTGTGCACCAGGGTCGGGTGAGAAATGCACCCAAATCCACCTAAATGTACCTAGATGTACCTAAATCTGCTTAAACCTGCCCCTTAAACCTGCCCCAAATCCCCTGAAACCTGCCCCAAATCCCCTGAAACCTGCCCCAAATGCACTGAAACCTGCCCCAAATGCACTGAAACCTGCCCCAAATGCACTGAAACCTGCCCCAAATGCCCTGAAACCTGCCCCAAATGCACTGAAACCTGCCCCAAATGCACTGAAACCTGCCCCAAATGCACTCAAACCTGCCCCAAATGCCCCCAAACCTGCCCCAAATGCACTCAAACCTGCCCCAAATGCACTCAAACCTGCCCCAAATGCACTGAAACCTGCCCCAAATGCACTGAAACCTGCCCCAAATCCCCTGAAACCTGCCCCAAATGCCCTGAAACCTGCCCCAAATGAAACCTGCCCCAAATGCACTGAAACCTGCCCCAAATCAAACCCCCCTGAAACCTGCCCCAAATGCACTGAAACCTGCCCCAAATGCACCCTGAAACCTGCCCCAAATCCCCTGAAACCTGCCCCAAATCCACCCACATCCCCCTGCTGAGGGAGCAGGGAGATCAGCCTCTGCACCAGGGTTGGGTGAGAAACACACCTAAATGTACCTAAATCCTGGAAATCTGCACCTAAATCCACATAAAATCCACTTCAAACTGCCCAAAATCCTGAAAAGCTGTCCCAAAATCCATCAAAACCTGACCAAAATCCTGAAAAGCTGTCCCAAAATCCATCAAAACCTGACCAAAATCCTGAAAAGCTGTCCCAAAATCCATCACTGTGACCAAAATCCATTGAAAGTGCCCCCAAATCCATCAAAACCTGACCAAAATCCATCCAAACTGCCCCAAAATCATCCAAACCTGATCAAAATCCATCTAAACTGCCCCCAAATCCATCAAAACCTGAAAAAAATCTGCTTAAAAGTGCCCCACAATCCATTAAAACCTGACCAAAATCCATCAAACTGCCCCACAATCCACCAAAACCTGAGCAAAATCCATCCAAACTGCCCCAAAATCATCCAAACAGCCCGCAAAATCAATCAAAACTTGACCCAAATTCATCTAAAGTGCCCCAAAATCCATCCAAACTGCTCCAAAATCATCCAAACCTGACCGAAATCCATCTTAAGTGCCCCAAAATCCGTCAAGGTCACAAAAATTCCTTCAGAGCCCTTCTGAAAATCCCTGAAATTTCCCCAAATTGCTCCAAACTCCCTCAAGATCCCCAAAATTCCCTCAGAACTCTACTGAAAATCCCTAAAATTCCCCTGAATAGCCCCAAAATTCCCTCAAACGTTTTAAAAATCCCTGACATTTCCCCAAAACCCCTGAAGATCCCCAGAATTCCCTCAGAACCCTTTTGGAAATCCCTCAAATTTGCCTGAATTGCTCCAAAACCCCTCAAGAGCCCCATAATTCCCTCAAAACTCTTCCAAAAATCCCTGAAATTTCCCAAAATCCCCATAATTCCCTCAGAACCCTTCTGAAAAATCTCTGAAATTTCCCTGAACTGCTCCAAAAGCGCCTCCAGATCCCCAAAATTCCCTCAGAACCCTTTGGAAAATCCCTGAAATTTCCCTGAATCCCCTCAAAACCCCTGAGGATCCCCAAAACTCCCTCAGAACTCTCCCAAAAATTTCTGCAATTCCCCCAGTTGCTCCAAAACCCCTAAAGATCCCCGAAATGCCCTCAAAACCCTTCTGAAAATCTCTGAAATTGCCCTGAACTGCTCCAAACTCCGTCAAGATCACCGAAATTCCCTCAGAACCCTTCAGAAAATCCCTGAAATTTCCCCATATCCTCCCAAACCCCCTCACGGTCCCTCAGAACCCTCGTGAAAATCCCTCAAGAAACTCACCCAAAATTCTCCAAGTTCCCCAAAATCTGTGATTCCCCAGTTTTATGGGATTGTTGTTTCCCTGGAGCTGCAGGTGTCTCAGTGCCGTGAGGAGCTGGAGCAGAGCCGGGGCTCAAATTCCCTCAAGATCCCCAAAATTCCCTCAGAAGCCTTCGGGAAGTCCCAGAAAATTCCCCAAATCCCCTCAAAACCCCGGAAGATCCCCAAAATTCCCTCAGAACCCTTTGGAAAATCCCTGAAATTTCCCCATATCCTCCCAAACCCCCTCACGGTCCCTCAGAACCCTCATGAAAATCCCTCAGAATCCCTCAAGAAACTCACCCAAAATTCTCCAAGTTCCCCGAAATCCGTGATTCTCCAGTTTTATGGGATTGTCGTTTCCCTGGAGCAGCTCCCTGGAGCTGGAGGTGTCCCAGTGCCGTGAGGAGCTGGAGCAGAGCCGGGGCCGGGTGGAGGCTCTGGAGGCCGAGGAGCGGCGGCTGCAGGCGCAGGAGCAGCAGCGGCGGCAGGAGAGGGACGAGGCCCTGGGCCGGGCACAGGCGCTGTCGGAGCAGCTGGAGAACACCGGGGTAGGGCCCAGAATTCCTGAGAAATCCCTGAAAAAATGGGAATTTTGGAGCCATTTTGAGCGCTCCCATCTGGAATCCATTGGGGGGCGGGGGGTGGTCAAAAATGGCGGGAAGCTGTGAGGGGAAAATCCGCCAGGGGGCGCCAAAATGGGCGGGAAAATGAGGGGTTGGCACCAAAATCGCTCTGAAATTGCCTTGAAATGTGGGGAAAATGGGAATTTTCACCAATCCAGCTGCTTCTGTCCCCGAAATCCCTCAGGGTTTCCTGAAAATGTGCGAAACTCTGGGATTTTGGGGCTGTTTTGTTGCTCTCTGATCTGAGATCTGTTGGGGGCAAAAATGGCGGGAAGCTGTGAGGGGAAAATCCGGGGGCACCAAAATGGGTGGGAAAATGAGGGGTTGGCCCCAATTTGGGCTTTTTTGGCACCAAAATTGCTCTGAAATTGCCTTGAAATGTAGAGAAAATGGGAATTTTCACCAATCCAGCTGCTTCTGTCCCCGAAATCCCTCAGGGTTTCCTGAAAATGTGCAAAAGTCTGGGATTTTGGGGCTGTTTTGTTGCTCTCTGACCTGAAATCCACCAGGGGGCACCAAAAAGGGCGGGAAAATGTGAATTTTGTGCCAATTCCTCTTTCTTGGGGTCAAAATCCTTCAAGGGAACATCAAAACTTGGGAAAGACGGGAATTTTCACTAATTCAGTGGATTTTGCACCCAAAATCCCTCAGAGAGTGCCTCAGAATCCACAAAACCCAGGGATTTGGAGATGTTTTGTTGCTCTGGGGGGCCAGAAAAATGCAGGAAAATGTGGGATTTACGCCAATTTTGGCTTTCTTGGTGTGGAAGTCCCCCAGGGAATGCCTCAGAATTTGAGAAAAATGTAAATTTTTACCAATTCAGCTGCTTTTGCACTCAAAATGCCTCAGGAGATGGTTCAAAATCCACAAAAACCCCAGGAATTTGGAGCCATTCTGTTGCTCCAGAGCCCCAGAAAATGGCAGGAAAATGAGGGTTTGTGGCAATTCCGGCTTTTTGGTGTCAAAAATTCTTCAGAAGACTCCTCACAATGTGGTAAAAATGTGAATTTTCACCAATTCAGCTGCTTTTGCAACCGAAATTCTTCAGGGTGCTTCAAAATTAATGAAAAACTGGGGTTTTAGAGCTGTACAGTCAATCTCCAGGCTGAAAGCCACCAGGGGTGCCAGAAAAGGTTGGAAAAATGAGGGGTTTGTGTCAATTTGGATTTTTTGGCATCAAAATTTCTCAGGGAGTGCCTAAAATATGGGGGAAATTGTGAAAAATGGGAATTTTCAACAACTCCACTGATTTTGCACCTGAAATCCCTCAGGGTGTTCAAAATGTTGAGGGAAAAAAAAGTGAATTTGAATCATTTTTGCTGAGTTTCAACTCAAAATCCTCTAGGGGACGCAAAAAAAAGGCGGGAAAATGAGAGCTTTGCATGGATTGTAGTGAAACCCCTCAGAAAGCGCCTCAAAATATGGGAATTTTAACCCCAAATTCCTTGGGGAGTGTCAGAAATTCTGCAAAATATGAGGAAAACCGGGGTTTTTTTGCGAGTTTCTCTCCTGAGCACCAGAAAACACCTCAAAATATGGGAATTTTAACCCCTAATTCCTTGGAGAGTGTCAGAAAATGTGCAAAATATGAGGAAAACCGGGATTTTTTTGCGAGTTTCTCTAGTGAGCAGCTGAAAAGGCTCAGAAGAGAAGAGGGGAATGTGGGTGCAAAATGTCGGGGGAAAAAAACGGATTTTGAATCATTTTTGCTGTGTTTCCACTCAAAATCCGCTAGGGGGCGCCAAAAAAAGGCGGGAAAATGAGAGCTTTGCCTGGATTGTGGCGAAACCCCTCAGAAACGGCCTCAAAATATGGGAATTTTACCCCCAAATTCCATGGATAATGTCAGAAAATCTACAAAATATGAGGAAAACCGGGTTTTTTTTTTGCGAGTTTCTCTCCTGAGCAGCTGAAAAGGCTCAGAAGCGAGGGGGGCTGTGGGGATTTTGAGGTTTTTTGCAAAAGGCTCAGAAGCGAGGGGGGCTGTGGGGATTTTGAGGGTTTTTTTGCAAAAGGCTCAGAAGCGAGGGGGGTTGGGTATTTTGAGGGTATTTTGCAAAAGGCTCAGAAGCGAGGGGGGCTGTGGGGATTTTGAGGTTTTTTGCAAGAGGCTCAGAAGAGAGGGGGGTTTGGGTATTTTGAGGGTTTTTTGCAAAAGGCTCAGAAGCGAGGGGGCTGTGGGGATTTTGAGGTTTTTGCAAAAGGCTCAGAAGCGAGGGGGCCTGTGGGGATTTTGAGGGTTTTTGCAAAAGGCTCAGAAGCGAGGGGCTGTGGGGATTTTGGGGTTTTTTGCAAGAGGCTCAGAAGCGAGGGGGGCTGTGGGGATTTTGAGGGTTTTTTTGCAAGAGGCTCAGAAGCGAGGGGGTTTGGGTATTTTGAGGGTTTTTTGCAAAAGGCTCAGAAGCGAGGGGGGTTTGGGTATTTTGAGGTTTTTTGCAAGAGGCTCAGAAGCGAGGGGGGCTGTGGGGATTTTGAGGGTTTTTTTGCAAGAGGCTCAGAAGCGAGGGGGCTGTGGGGATTTTGAGGGTTTTTTGCAAGAGGCTCAGAAGCGAGGGGGGTTTGGGGATTTTGAGGGTGTTTTGCGTTTCCCCGCCAGGCGCAGCTGCAGCAGGCGCAGCAGCAGCTGCAGGAGCAGCTGGAGCAGGTGTCGGCGCTGCGGGAGCTCGAGGCCTCGCAGAGGGCGCTGCTGGCCGAGCACGAGGAGCGCATCCACCTGCTGGAGATGGAGCGGCGCCGCCTGCACAACGACATCCAGGAGCTCCGGGTATGGCGCTGGGGGTTGGTCTGTTCTGTGGGAGAGTTCCTGAGGGGGGAGGCCTTGAGGGGTGAATCCCTTTTTTGTGGGGTTTTCTCAGGAAAACATCTGTGTGTTCTGTGTAAGAGCAGACCCCTGGTTCCTGTGGGGGGAGACACCGGGGATCAGGCCCAATTCCTAAATCTCAATTTTTCGGGGGTTTTTCAAGGAAATATCCACATCATCTCTGTGAGGGGAGGCCCTCTGGACTGTCCCTGAGGGCTGAATCCTGTTTTTGTGGAGTTTTGTTGGGGAAATATCTGTGTTCTCAGGAACCCCTGGTTCCTGAGGCGGGACAGACCCCCAGAACCAGACCCAACAACTAAATCACAATTTCTGGGGCTTCCAGGGGAATATCTGTGTGTTCTGTGTGAACAGAGACCTCCCCAAGGCTGTCCCCTGAGGGCTGAATTTTGATTTTGTGGGGTTTATCCAGGAAAACATCCGCGTGTTCTGCGTGAGGGGAGACCCCCAGTTCCTGAGGGGGGAGACACCCTGGGCCAGGCCCAATGAATGAATCTCGATTTTAAGGGTTTTTCCAGAGGAATATCTGTGTGTTCTGTGTGAGGGGAGATCCTGGGATTACCCTTGAGGGCTGAATCCCATTTTTGTGGGGTTTTGTCAGAGAAATATCTATGTGTTCTGTGTGAGGGCAGAGCCCCAGTTCCTGAGGGGAGAGACCCCCAGGACCAGGCCCAATGACTGAATCTCGATTTTCCCAGTTTTTCCAGGGGATATCTGTGTGTTCTGTGTGAGGGGAGACCCTGGGACTGCCCTTGAGGGCTGAATACCATTTTTTGTGGGGTTTTGTCAGAGAAATATCTATGTGTTCTGTGTGAGGGCAGAGCCCCAGTTCCTGAGGGGAGAGACCCCCAGGACCAGGCCCAATGACAGAATCCCATTTTTTGGGGGCTTCCAGGGGAATATCTGTGTGTTCTGTGTGAGGGGAGACCCTGGGATTACCCTTGAGGGCTGAATCCCATTTTTGTGGGGTTTATCCAGGAAAACGTCTGCATGTTCTGTGTGAGGGCAGACCCCCGGTTCCTGAGGGGAGAGACACCTGGGACCAGGCCCAATGACTGAATCCCAAGTTTTTAGGGGTTTTCCAGGGAAATATCCACATGATCTGTGTGAGAGGAGACCCCCAGTTCCAGAGGGGGGAGACACCCTGGACCAGCCCCAATGACTCAGTCTCGATTTTTGGGGTTTTCCAGGGGAATATCTGTGTGTTCTGTGTGAGGGTAGACCCCCAGGATTGTCCCTGAGGGCTGAATCCTGATTTTGTGGGGTTTATCCAGGGAAAATTCTGTGTGAGGGCAGAGCCCTGGTTCCTGAGGGGAGAGACCCCCAGAACCAGGCCCAATGACTGAATCCCGATTTTCCCAGTTTTTCCAGGGGATATCTGTGTGTTCTGTGTGAGGGGAGACCCTGGGACTGCCCTTGAGGGCTGAATCCCATTTTTTGTGGGGTTTTGTCAGAGAAATATCTATGTGTTCTGTGTGAGGGCAGAGCCCCAGTTCCTGAGGGGAGAGACCCCCAGGACCAGGCCCAGTGAATAAATCACAACTTTTTCGGGTTTTACCAGGGAGATATTTGCATCTTCTGTGTGAGGGGAGAACCACAGGACTGCCCCTGAGGTCTGAATCCCAATTTTGTGAAGTTTTGTTGGGGAAATATCTGTGTGTTCTGGGTGAGGGGAGACCCCTGGTTCCTGAGGGGGGAGAGACCCAGAACAAGGTCCAATGACTGAATCACGATTTTTTAGGGGTTTTTCAGGGGAATATCTGTGTGTTCTGTGTGAGGGGAGAGCCCCGGTTCCTGAGGGGACAGACCCCCAGAACCAGGCCCAATGACTGAATCCCAATTTTTGGGGGTTTTCCAGGGCAACATCCATGAATTCAGTGCCTCAATCCCGTTTATATTTTTAGTTTCCCAGGGGCACACCCATGAATTCCATACCTCAATCCCAATTTTGGTTTTCCCAGGGCAACGCCCATGAATTCAATGCCTGAACCCCATTTTTGGGGGGTTTTTCGGGGCAACATCCATGAATTCAATACCTGAATCTCAATTTTTGCTTTTCCCAGGGGAACACCCACAAGTCCCATGCCTGAATCCCAATTTTGGGTTTTCCCAGGGGAACCCCCATTAATCCCACCCCTCAATCCCATTTATGTTTCTGTTTCCCAGGGGCACACCCACGAATCCAGTGCCTCAATCCCATTTATTTTGGGTTTTCCCAGGGGCACACCCACGAGTTCAATGCCTCAATCCCGTTTATATTTCTGTTTCCCAGGGGCACAGCCACGAATCCAGTGCCTCAATCCCGTTTATTTTGGGTTTTCCCAGGGGCACAGCCACGAGTTCAGTGCCTCAATCCCATTTATTTTATGATTTCCCAGGGGCACACCCACGAATGCCGTGCCCCAATCCCATTTACATTTCCGTTTCCCGGGGCACAGCCACGAGTTCAATGCCCCAATCCCAATTTTGGGATTTCCCAGGGGCACACCCACGAATGCAGTGCCCCAATCCCATTTATATTTTTATTTTCCCAGAGTAACACCCATTAATCCCGCCCATCAATCCCGTTGACATTTCTGTTTCCCAGGGGCACACCCACGAGTTCAATGCCTCAATCCCATTTATTTTTGTTTTCCCAGGGGCACAGCCACGAATGCCGTGCCCCAATCCCATTTATTTTATGATTTCCCAGGGGCACACCCACGAATCCAGTGCCTCAATCCCATTTATATTTTTATTTTCCCAGAGTAACACCCATTAATCCCGCCCATCAATCCCGTTGACATTTCCGTTTCCCAGGGGCACACCCACGAGTTCAGTGCCCCAATCCCATTTATTTTATGATTTCCCAGGGGCACACCCACGAATGCCGTGCCTCAATCCCATTTATATTTCTATTTCCCAGGGGCACAGCCACGAGTTCAGTGCCCCAATCCCATTTATTTTATGATTTCCCAGGGGTGCACCCACGAATGCCGTGCCCCAATCCCATTTATATTTCTATTTCCCAGGGGCACAGCCACGAGTTCAATGCGCCAATCCCATTTACATTTCCGTTTCCGAGTTCAATGCCCCAATCCCGTTTCCGTTTCCGTTCCGCAGGGGAACATCCGCGTGTTCTGCCGCGTGCGGCCGCTGCTGCCCGAGGAGCGGGAGCGCCAGCGGGGGATGCCCCACCTGCACTTCCCGCCGCAGGACGCGCGCAGCCTGGTGCTCACCCGCCCCGACGACGTGAGTGCCCCCAGAGGGACAGCCGTGCCTCTTTGTGTCCCTCAGAAACGGCCTTTTGCCTTCAAAAACGGCCTTTTGCCTTCAAAAACGGCCTTTTGCCTTCAAAAACGGCCTTTTGCCTTCAAAAACGGCCTTTTGCCTTCAAAAACGGCCTTTTGCCTTCAAAAATGGCCTTTTGCCTTCAAAAATGGCCTTTTGCCTTCAAAAATGGCCTTTTGCCTTCAAAAATGGACTTTTTCCTTCAAAAATGAACTTTTGCCTTCAAAAACGGCCTTTTGCCTTCAAAAATGGACTTTTTCCTTCAAAAATGAACTTTTGCCTTCAAAAACGGCCTTTTGCCTTCAAAAACGGCCTTTTGCCTTCAAAAATGGCCTTTTCCCTTCAAAAATGGTCTTTTGCCTTCAGAAATGGCCTTTTGCCTTCAGAAATGGCCTTTTGCCTTCAGAAATGGCCTTTTGCCTTCAGAAATGGCCTTTTGCCTTCAAAAATGACCTTTTGCCTTCAAAAGTCCCTGATTTCCAAAAAAATGCATTTTCCCCACCCTCAAAAATGGCCTTTTTCCTTCAAAAATCCCTAATTTCCAAAAATACCTTTTCCCTGCCCCAAAAATGGCCTTTTTCCTTCAAAAATGGCTTTTTTCCTGCAAAAATGGCCTTTTCCCTTCAAAAACCCCTGATTTCCAAAAAATGCCTGTTCTCCATCCTCAAAAATGGCCTTTTGCCTTCAAAAATGGCCTTTTCCCTTCAAAGATGGCCTTTTGCCTTCAAAAACGGCCTTTTGCCTTCAAAAATTACCATTTTGCTTCAAAAATTACCATTTTGCTTCAAAAATTACCATTTTCCTAATGGCATTTTCCCTTCAAAAATGGCCTTTCCCTTCAAAAATTGCCTTTTTCCTTCAAAAATTAAAATTGCTTTTTTCCTTCAAAAATGGCATTTTTCCTTCAAAAATTGCCTTTTTCCTTCAAAACTCCCTGATTTCCAAAAAATGCCTTTTCCCCGCCCTCAAAAATGGACTTTTTCCTTCAAAAAAAGGAAAAAACCCTCCCTGATTTCCTAAAAATTCCCTTTTTTACCTTCTCAAAAATGGCCTTCATTCCCTCAAAAATGGCCTTTTTCCCCAAAAAATCCCTGATTTCCCAAAAATTCCTTTATTCTGCCCTTAAAAATCGCCTTTTCCCCTCTCAGAAATTGCCTTTTCCCCTCACTAATCCTGATTTCCTAAAAATCCCCTTTTTTCCAGCCTCAAAAATGGTCTTTTCCCTTCAAAAATGGACTTTTCCCTTCAAAAATGGCCTTTTTCCTTCAAAAATGGACTTTTGCCTTCAAAAAAAAGGAAAAAACCTTCCCTGATTTCCTAAAAATTCCCTTTTTTTACCTTCTCAAAAATGGCCTTCATTCCCTCAAAAATGGCTTTTTTCCCCAAAAATCCCTGATTCCCCCCCAAAAATCTCCTTTCCCCTCCCCAAATTCCCATTTTTCCCCAAATCCCCTTTTCTCCTCAAATCTCCTTTTTCTCAAAAAACCCCAAACTCCTTTCCAAACCAAAATCCTTTTTTTCCCTTCCCCACAACATTTTTCTGTTAAAATGCTTTTTGCCCTCCCAAACCCATTCCTCCTAAATTTCTTCTATTTTTCCCCCAAACCTGACCTTTTCTCTCCCCAAAAAGAAAATTAATTTTTGGTGCTGAAAAACCAGTGATTTTCCCCCAAAATGGGGGAGAAAAAAAAACAACAAAAAAAATCACTTTTTTCCCCCCAAAAAACCCTTTTTCCTCCCCAAAACCCCTTTTTCTCCTCCCAAAGCCATTTTTTTTTGCCCCAAATCCCTTTTGTTTTGTCCCAGATCCCATTTCATTTACCCCAAATGCCGTTTTTTTGCCCAATTTCCCGTGTTTTGCCCCACCTGCGGCATTGCCGCGCCGCAGTCGCAGGTGGGCGGGAGCGGCGCATGGAGCTGCGCTACGACTTCAGCTTCGACCGCGTCTTCCCGCCCGGCGCCTCGCAGCAGGAGATCTTCAGGGAGATCCAGCTGCTCGTGCAGGTGCGCGCCCCAAAAACCCCAAAATTCCACCCAAATCCAGCCCCAAACCGAGCCCCAAATCCCAGGAGCGGGAGATCTTCAGGGAGATCCAGCTTCGTGCAGGGCCCCCAAAATTCCCCAAAATCCAGCCCAAAACCCAGCCCCCAAATCCCTGCTCTTGCAGGAGATCCAGCTGCTCCCAAAGGCCCCAAAAACCCCAAAATTCTGCCCAAACC
The DNA here is from genome assembly GCF_901933205.1 of Camarhynchus parvulus. Taxonomy (NCBI): domain Eukaryota; kingdom Metazoa; phylum Chordata; class Aves; order Passeriformes; family Thraupidae; genus Camarhynchus; species Camarhynchus parvulus. The sequence continues at coordinate 38,628 of NW_022148139.1, forward strand.
CAACCCCCAAACCCAGCCCCAAATCCCAGCAGGAGATCTTCAGGAGATCCAGCTGCTCGTGCAGGTGCGTGCCCCAAAAACCCCAAAATTCTGCCCAAACCCAGCCCCAAACCCAAGCCCCAAATCCCAGCAGGAGATCTTCAGGGGAGATCCAGCTGCTCGTGCGAAAACCCAGCCCCCCCAAATTCTGCCCCAAACCCAAATTCCCCCAAATCCAGCCCCAAATCCCAGCCCCAAATCCCAGCAGGAGATCCAGCTGCTCGTGCAGGTGGGTGCCCCAAAAACCCCCAAATTCTGCCCAAACCCACCCCAAACCCAGCCCCAAATCCCAGCAGGAGATCCAGCTGCTCGTGCAGGTGCGTGCCCCAAAAACCCCAAAATTCCGCCCAAACCCAGCCCCAAATCCCAGCAGGAGATCTTCAGGGAGATCCAGCTGCTCGTGCAGGTGCGTGCCCCAAAACCCCAAAAACCCCAAACCCAGCCCCAAACCCAGCCCCAAATCCCAGCAGAGATCTTCAGGGATCCAGCTGCTCGTGCAGGTCGTGCCCCAAAACCCCCAAAATTCGCCCAAACCCAGCCCCAAATCCCAGCAGGAATCCAGGAGATCAGCTGCAGGTGCAGGTGTGTGCCCCAAAACCCCCAAAATTCGCCCAAACCCAGCCCCCAAATCCCAGCCCCAAATCCCAGCAGGAGATCCAGCTGCTCGTGCAGGTGCGCGCCCCCAAAACCCCAAATTCCACCCAAATCCAGCCCCAAATCCCAGCCCCAAATCCCAGCAGGAGATCCAGCTGCTCGTGCAGGTGCGTGCCCAAAAACCCCCAAAATTCCACCCAAACCCAGCCCCAAACCCAGCCCCAAATCCCAGCAGGTGCCCCAGCGTGCCCCAAAACCCCAAAATTCCACCCAAATCCAGCCCCAAACCCAGCCCCAAATCCCAGCAGGAGATCTTCAGGGAGATCCAGCTGCTCGTGCAGGTGTGTGCCCCAAAAACCCCCAAATTCCACCCAAATCCAATCCCAAATCCCAGCCCCAAATCCCAGCAGCAGATCCAGCTGCTCGTGCAGGTGCGTGCCCAACAAACCCCAAAATTCTGCCCAAACCCAGCCCCAAACCCAGCCCCAAATCCCAGCAGGAGATCTTCAGGGAGATCCAGCTGCTCGTGCAGGTGGGCCCCAAAACCCCAAAATTCTGCCCAAACCCAGCCCCAAATCAGCCCCCAGCCCCAAATCCCAGCAGGAGATCCAGCTGCTCGTGCAGGTGCGTGCCCCAAAAACCCCCAAATTCCACCCAAACCCAGCCCCAAATCCCAGCCCCAAATCCCAGCAGCAGATCCAGCTGCTCGTGCAGGTGGGTGCCCCAAAAACCCCCAAATTCCACCCAAACCCAGCCCCAAACCCAGCCCCAAATCCCAGCAGGAGATCTTCAGGGAGATCCAGCTGCTCGTGCAGGTGGGCGCCCCAAAAACCCCAAAATTCTGCCCAAACCCAGCCCCAAATCCAGCCCCAAATCCCAGCCCCAAATCCCAGCAGGAGATCCAGCTGCTCGTGCAGGTGTGTGCCCCAAAAACCCCCAAATTCCACCCAAACCCAGCCCCAAATCCCAGCCCCAAATCCCAGCTGGAGATCTTCAGGGAGATCCAGCTGCTTGTGCAGGTTCGTGCCCCAAAAACCCCAAAATTGGGTGCCCCAAATCCCCAGGAATCTTTCCTGCCCCAAAAACCCATTCCCCCAAAACCCAGCCCCAAATCCCAGCAGGAGATCTTCAGGGAGATCCAGCTGCTCGTGCAGGTGCTTGCCCCAAAAACCCCAAAATTCTGCCCAAACCCAGCCCCAAACCCAGCCCCAAATCCCAGCAGGAGATCTTCAGGGAGATCCAGCTGCTCGTGCAGGTGGGCCCAAAAACCCCCAAATTCCACCCAAATCCAGCCCCAAACCCAGCCCCAAATCCCAGCAGGAGATCCAGCTGCTCGTGCAGGTGGGCGCCCCAAAAACCCCAAAATTCTGCCCAAATCCAGCCCCAAAACCAGCCCCAAATCCCAGCCGGAGATCCAGCTGCTCGTGCAGGTGTGTGCCCCAAAAACCCCAAAATCCAGCCCCAAACCCAGCCCCAAATCCCAGCAGGTGATCCAGCTGCTCGTGCAGGTGGGCGCCCCAAAAACCCCAAAATTCTGCCCAAATCCAGCCCCAAACCCAGCCCCAAATCCCAGCAGGAGATCTTCAGGGAGATCCAGCTGCTCGTGCAGGTGTGTGCCCCAAAAACCCCCAAATTCTGCCCAAATCCAACCCCAAATTCCAGCATCTTGCAGGAGATCCAGCTGCTCGTGCAGGTGCGTGCCCCAAAACCCCAAATTTCCACCCAAATCCAGCCCCAAACCCAGCCCCAAATCCCAGCAGGAGATCTTCAGGGAGATCCAGCTGCTCGTGCAGGTGTGTGCCCCAAAAACCCCCAAATTCCGCCCAAACCCAGCCCCAAATTCCAACCCCAAATCCCAGCAGGAGATCCAGCTGCTCGTGCAAATCCCAAAACCCCCAAATTCCGCCCAAACCCAACCCCAAACCCAGCCCCAAATCCCAGCTGGAGATCTTGCAGGAGATCCAGCTGCTCGTGCAGGTGGGCCCCAAAAACCCAAAATTCTGCCCAAACCCAACCCCAAACCCAGCCCCAAATCCCAGCAGGAGATCTTCAGGGAGATCCAGGTGCTCGTGCAGGTGTCTTGGCCCAAAACCCAAAACCCTGCCCAAATCCAATCCAAACCCAGCCCCAAATCCCAGCAGGAGATCTTGCAGGAGATCCAGCTGCTCGTGCAGGTGCGTGCCCCAAAAACCCCAAAATCCAGCCCCAAACCCAGCCCCAAATCCCAGCAGGAGATCCAGCTGCTCGTGCAGGTGGGCACCCCAAAAACCCCAAAATTCCAGCCCCAAATCCAGCCCCAAACCCAGCCCCCAAATCCCAGCAGGAGATCTTGATCCAGCTGCTCGTGCAGGTGGGCACCCCAAAAACCCCAAAATCCAGCCCCAAACCCAGCCCCAAACCCAGCCCCAAATCCCAGCAGGAGATCCAGCTGCTCGTGCAGGTGTGTGCCCCAAAACCCCAAATTCCACCCAAACCCAGCCCCAAACCCAGCCCCAAATCCCAGCTGGAGATCTTCAGGGAGATCCAGCTGCTTGTGCAGGTTCGTGCCCCAAAAACCCCCAAATTCTGCCCAAACCCAGCCCCAAATTCCAGCCCCAAATCCCAGCAGGTGATCCAGCTGCTCGTGCAGGTGCGTGCCCCAAAACCCCAAAATTCCACCCAAACCCCGCCCCAAACCCAGCCCCAAATCCCAGCAGGAGATCTTCAGGGAGATCCAGCTGCTCGTGCGGGTGGAAGGGCCCCAAAACCCCCAAATTCCACCCAATTCCAGCCCCCAAACCCAGCCCCAAATCCCAGCAGGAGATCCAGCTGCTCAAGGTGCAGGTCTGGCGCCCAAAACCCCAAAATTCTGCCCAAACCCAGCCCCAAAACCAGCCCCAAATCCCAGCAGGAGATCCAGCTGCTCGTGCAGGTGTGTGCCCCAAAAACCCCAAAATCCAGCCCCAAACCCAGCCCCAAATCCCAGCAGGTGATCCAGCTGCTCGTGCAGGTGGGCGCCCCAAAAACCCCAAAATTCTGCCCAAATCCAGCCCCAAACCCAGCCCCCCAAATCCCAGCAGGAGATCTTCAGGGGAGATCAGCTGCTCGTGCAGGTGCACGCCCCAAAAACCCCCAAATTCTGCCCAAATCCAGCCCCAAACCCAGCCCCAAATCCCAGCCGGAGATCCAGCTGCTCGTGCAGGTGCGCGCCCCAAAAACCCCAAAATTCCACCCAAATCCAGCCCCAAACCCAGCCCCAAATCCCAGCTGGAGATCCAGCTGCTTTCGTGCAGGTGCGTGCCCCAAAACCCCAAAATTCCACCCAAATCAGCCCCAAACCCAGCCCCAAATCCCAGCTG
>NW_022148140.1:0-42000 GCF_901933205.1 Camarhynchus parvulus
AAACATGTGCATGTCCCCAGCATGTCCCCAGCGTGACCCCGGTATGTCCCAGCCTGTGTCCCGTGTATCCTCAGTGTGTCCCCAGTGTGTCCCCAATGTCCCCTGTGGTGTCTCCAACACATTCCTGGTGTGTTCCTGTGGTGTCCCCCAACGAGTCACCACCCTGTCCTCACTATGTCCCCAGCGTGTCTCCAGTGTGTCCCTCAAGCTCCCAACAGGTTCCTAAGGTGTCCCCAGTGTGTCCCCAAGGTTTCCCCCAGTATGTGCCATGGTGTCCTCACCTGTGTCCCCAATGTTCCCTGTGGTGTCTCCACCATGTTCTTGGTGTGTTCCCATGGTGTTCCCATGGTGTCCCCCAATGAGTCACCACCCTGTCCTCACTATGTCCCCAACATGTCTCCAATGTGTCCCTGATGTTACCAACACGTTCCTAAGGTGTCCCCATTGTGTCCTCAGTGTGTCCCCATTGTGTCCCCAATGTTCCCTGTGGTGTCTCCACCATGTTCCTGGTGTGTTCCCATGGTGTCCCCCAAAGAGTCACCATCCTGTCCTCACTATGTCCCCAATATGTCTCCTATGTGTCCCTCAAGCTCCCAACGCGTTTCTAAGGTGTCCCCAGTGTGTCCCTGTGGTGTTCCTGAGGTTTCCCCCATTGTGTCCCCAGCGTGTCCCTGTGCTGTCCCCATGGTTTCCCCCATTGTGTCCCCAGTGTGTCCCCAGTGTGTCCCTGTGCTGTCCCCGTGGTTTCCCCCAGTGTGTCCCAGTGTGTCCCCAGCATGTCCCTGTGCTGTCCCCATGGTCCCCCCATCCCCTCACTCTGTCCCCGTCCCCAGGATGACCCCATGGCCATGACCACGCACGAGCTGCCCAGCTCTGCTGTCGCCTTCTCGGTGACAGGGCTGTCCCCAGGCCGCCCCTTCGAGCTGCTGGTCCAGGCGCGGCGGGGGCCGCACCTGGGGGCACCCGGGGTCCTGCGTCTGCGCACAGGTGGGGACACCTGGGGACACCTCAGGGACACCTGGGGACAACTTGGGGACAGGGAAGGGCAACAGGAACGGGGTGAGGGTGGGAATGGCATGGAGATGAGGATGGAGAAAGGGTCCTGTGTCTGTGCACAGGTGGGGACACCTGGGGACACCTCAGGGACACCTGGGGACACCAGGGGACATACTGGGGACACCTCAGGGACACCTGGGGACATCACGGGGACACCGTGGGGACGGGGAAGGGGTGGGGCAACAGGAACGGGATGAGGGTGGGAATGGCATGGAGATGAGGATGGAGAGAGGGTCCTGCACCTGCGCACAGGTGGGGACACCTGGGGACACCAGGGGACATACTGGGGACACCACAGGGACACCTGGGAACAGGGAGGGGTGAGAGGAACGGGGTGAGGGTGGGAATGGCATGGGGGTGAGGGTGGAGAGAGGGTCCTGCGTCTGTGCAGAGGTGGGGACACCTGGGGACACCTCAGGGACACCTGGGGACACCACAGGGACACCCGGGAACACCTTGGGGACACCACAGGGACAAATGGGGGCAAGGCAGCGGGCACAGAGACCGATTTAGAGACACAGCCGGGACAGGAATGGGAGCGGGGATGGAAGGAAGGGAGTGGGGACAGGGACAGGGACAGGGACAGGGACAGGGTGGTATACAGGCAGTGGGGATGGCACGGGGATGGGGACAATGATGACATGGGGTCACCATGGGGACAGGGACAGCGAGAGGACAAGGATGGGGTTGGGGCTGGCATGGGCATGGGGACAGGGACAGCACAGTGTCATGGTGAAGGGGACAGCCCAGGTGTGGGGTCAAGAGTGGCACAGGGGTGGAAATGGCACAGAGGTGGTGACAGTGGGGTGACAGTGTGGCATTGAGCAGAGATGGGATGGCACAAGGATGGGGTTGGGGACAGTGATGGCGTGGCCAGGGGGGTGGGGACAAGGATGGGGTTGGGGACAGCAACGGCGTGGCCAGGGGGGTGGGGACAAGGATGGGGTTGGGGACAGTGGCGGTATGGCCAAGGGGGTGGGGACAAGGATGGGAACAGGGACAGGGGTAGCACGGCATGGGTACAGGGGGTAACATGGACATGGGGACAGGGGTGGGGATGGCCCAGGGATCGGGACAGGGATGTCCCCAGTCTCTGTGACAGATTGGTGACATGGCTCCCCTTTGTTCCACAGCACTCACCGCGTCTGTGCCCCACCATGAGGGGTCCCCGGGGTCGCCTCAGGGCTCCCTGGGGTCCCCAGCAGTGGCACCATCAGCCCGAGGACCCCCAGAATCCCCAGGGTCCCCAGGGTCACCGGTGTCACCCATATCACCAGACTTGGGGTCACCCGGGTCTTTGGGATCCCAAGCACCCCCCAAGGTTCCAGCATCTCCAGCAGCTCGAGGGTCCCTGGGATCGCCAGCACCCGCGAGGTCACCGGTGTCACCAGAATCCCCGGGGTCACCGGTGTCACCAGATTTCCCAGGGTCACCAGTGTCACCAGAATCCCCAGGGTCACCGGTGTCACCAGGTTTCTCAGTGTCACCAGAGTCCCCAGAGTCCCCAGAGCTGCCAGTGTCCCCAGAGTCCCCAGCGTTCCCAGGGTCCCCTCCACCCCCGTGGTCCCCAGTGTCCCCGTGGTCCCCCCTGTCCCCAGGCATCCCCTCCCTGCAGGACCTGCTGGCCCGGCTGTCCCCGTACAGCGGCTCCCTGCTCCAGCGCCTCGAGAGCCACCTCCGGGCCACCAACTTCCCTCTGCGTGACAACCAGACCGTGCCAGAGGTGGCCCGTGCCATCCTGGCCTACATCCTGCGGCGGCACCCGAGCCTGGGGACAGCACAGGGACGCACGGGTGCGTGTGGGGACACTCGGGAGGGAGAGGGGGGAAAGAGGCCTCAGGGATGGGGGTACAAGGGGAGGGACATCCTGGAGAGCGGAACAGGGGAGATGGGGACAGAGGAACATCAGAGTGAGGGGGGGGGGGACAGGGACAGGACAGGGAAGGGACATTCCAGGGAGGGTGGGATGGAGGGGATGAGGAGAAAGGAACATCAGAGTGAGGGGAATGCAGGGAGGTGGGAGTGGGAGAGGGACAGGACAGGGACAGGACAGGGAAGGGACATTCCAGGGAGGGATGGAGGGGATGGGGGAACAGGAAGATGGGGAGAAAGAAACACAGTGAGGGGAATGCAGGGAGGTGGGAGTGGGACAGGGAGAGGACAGGGAAGGGACATTCCAGCGAGGGTGGGATGGAGGGGATGGGGAAGGGGAACAAGGAGGATGGGGAGAAAGGAACATCAGAGTGAGGGGGATGCAGAGATGGGGGAGTGGGGAGTGGGACAGGGAAGGGACATTCCAGGGTGGGTGGGATGGAGGGGATGGGGGGACAGGGACAGGACAGGGAAGGGACATTCCAGGGAGGGTGGGATGGAGGGGATGGGGGGACAGGACAGGGAAAGGACATTCCAGGGTGGGATGGAGGGGATGGGGTAAGGGAACAGGGCAGGTGGGGAGGATGGGTGGAAGGCACATCCTGAGAAGGAGGAGGATACCAGGGACCAGGGGGAGGGACATCCTGGGGAGGGCAATGAGAGATGGGGTGTCAGGGATGTCCTGTGACGCGCTCTCTGCGGGCAGGGGAGGGTGGAAACCAGGTGCCAGTGCTGGAATGGGGGGACTTGGACAGGATGAAGCTGACGGAACCATGGAGGGACGTGGGGAAAGCAGGTACTGACGTGGGGCTGATGGATGGGATGAGCTCAGGTGTCGGACTTGATGGTCCTTGTGGGTCCCGTCCAATTCAGAAGATTCTGTGATTCTGTGATACCTGGGATGGAGAGAGGAGGAATGGGTGGGTGGGTGGATGGATGATGGAGTGATGGATGGATGGATGGATGGATGGATGGATGGATGGATGGATGGATGGATGGATGGATGGATGGATGGATGGATGGGTGGATGGATGGGTGGATGGATGGATGGATGGATGGATGGATGGATGGATGGATGGATGGATGGATGGATGGATGGATGGATGGCACATGGATTAGAGAGATGGAGAGACTGATGAATGGAGACATGAATGGAGGACGGGATGAAGAGATGGAGGGATGAGGGAGGGATAGATGGAGGGAGGCCTGGAGACATGGATGGCCATGTGAATGGACAGACAGATGCCAGTGCCCGCACTGTTCCCATTCCATTGCAGTCAAAGCTGAGCCAGAAGAGCAGCGTCCATCCCGACCAGTCCTGGGTGACCTCAGTGTCACCAGCAGCACCCCCAGCTCTGTGCAGCTGCACTGGAGCGTCCCCGAGGGCTCCTTTGACTCCTTCACGCTGCAGTACCGGGATGCCCAGGGCCAGCCCCAGGCCCTGCCCATCGATGGCGGGTCCCGCTCGGTGACAGTGCCAGGGCTGTCCCCGTCCCGCCGCTACCGCTTCCACCTCTACGGGCTGCGGGGTGAGAAGAGGGTCGACCGTGTCTCCATTGACGTCATGACAGGTGAGGGTGGATGGATGGATGGAGATGGATGGAGGGACCAACGTATCCCATCTCATCTCATCCCATCCTCACCTGCTATCATGAACCCACTGACATCATCATCACCCATCACCATCATTACCATCATCACCCATCACCCATCACCCATCACCCATCACCCCTCACCCATCACCCATCACCCCTCACCCATCACCCAGCACCCATCACCCCTCACCCCTCACCCATCACCCATCACCCATCACCCAGCACCCAGCACCCCTCACCCCTCACCCATCACCCATCACCCATCACCCAGCACCCAGCACCCCTCACCCCTCACCCATCACCCAGCACCCATCACCCCTCACCCATCACCCCTCACCCAGCACCCATCACCCATCACCCATCACCCATCACCCAGCACCCAGCACCCAGCACCCAGCACCCAGCACCCCTCACCCATCACCCATGACCCAGCACCCAGCACCCAGCACCCATCACCCAGTACCCATCACCCATCACCCATGACCCAGCACCCAGCACCCATCACCCATCACCAGCACCCATCACCCAGAACCCATCACCCATGACCCAGCACCCAGCACACAGCACCCAGCACCCAGCACCCAGCACCCATCCTTCCACCCAAGCTGTGCCCAGATTCCCAAACCCCAAGTGCCAGCTTGGGGGTAGAGAATGGATAATGGTGGATGGATGGATGGATGGAGGGTTGGATGGATAGATGATGGATGGATGGATGTTTGGATGGATGGATGGATGGATGGATGGATGGATGGATGGATGGATGGATGGATGGTGATGATGGATGATGATTATGGATGGATGATGATGGAATATGATGGATGATGGATAGATAGAGAGGATGGATGGAGATATGAGAATGAGATGATGATATATGATGGATGGATGGATGGAGGGATGGATGGATGGATGATGGATGATGGATGGATGGATGGATGGATGGATGATGGATGGGTGGATGGGTGAATGGGTGGATGATGCATGGATCGATGGGTGGATGGATGATGGATGGATGGAAGGATGGATGGATGGAAGGATGGATGGATGGATGGATGAATGGATGCATGGATGGATGGTGGATGGATGGATGGATGGATGGATAGATGGAGTGATGGATGGAGGGATGGAGGGGTGCTGACTGTGATGGGTAATGATGGATGGTGATTCTAATGATGATGATCAATGGTGACTGGGTGTTGGGACAGTTTGTTGGAATTTGATGTATCAGTTCAATGTTTTGGTGGCTCGGTGATCCAAATGAGGGAGAAGTTAGAGAATCGGTTGAAGTGAAAGGTGCCTGCAAAGAACCATGCTTGAATGGATGAGTTGATGATGAAAGCCAGAATGAATGATCCAGGAGATGAAAGTGTGGATGGATGCTCAGATGGACACACCCATCACCATCACCTCTCCATCACAGCTGCAGAAGAACCAGAGGAGCAGATGTTGCCCTCAGAGGAACCCCATGAGAAATCCCAACCTGAGCCCCTGGCATCTGAGGCACTCCCAGCACGGGCAGAGCTGGGGGAGATGAGGGTCTCCAGTGTCACCCCCAGCTCTGTGCAGCTGCACTGGAGCGTCCCCGAGGGCTCCTTTGACTCCTTCACGCTGCAGTACCGGGATGCCCAGGGCCAGCCCCAGGCCCTGCCCATCGATGGCGGGTCCCGCTCGGTGACAGTGCCAGGGCTGTCCCCGTCCCGCCGCTACCGCTTCCACCTCTACGGGCTGCGGGGCAGGAAGAAGATCGACCATGTGTCCACTGAGGCTGTGACAGGTACAGGGGAAGGTCAGGGGGGTGAGGGTGTGTAGAGGGAGGGAGAGGGATGGATGGATGATGGATGGATGATGGATGGATGGATGGATGGATGGATGGATGGATGGATGGATGGATGGATGGATGGATGGATGAATGGATGATGGATAGATGGATGATGGATGGATGATGGATGGATGGATGGATGGATGCATGGATGGATGGATGGATGGATGGATGGATGGATGGACGGACGGACGGACGGATGGATGGATGGATGGATGGATGGATGGATGGATGGATGGATGGATGGATGGATGGATGGATGGATGGATGGATGGATGGATGGATGGATGGATGGATGGATGGATGGATGGATGGATGATGGATGGATGGATGGATGGATGGATGGATGGATGGATGGATGGATGATGTTTGGAGGATTGCATGGATAGATGCACAGTTAAGGTGAGTGATGGATGCATTGATGGATGGATCGATGAATGGACTGAAGAAGAGATGAGCAGTGGGTGGATGACTGAAAATGAATGGTGGCTCCTGCGCGAGTTCTTTGGTTGGGTAGATTGAAGGATCAGGGGATGGTGAGGAATGCATGGACAGTGATAGATGCGATATCCATGATGGGTGGCCTCCTGGGTGGATTGGATGGATGAATGCTGAATGGACACATGGCGTGACAGGTGGACGTGCAGCTGAGCCCGTGGCTGGTTTGTGCTCTGGGTGAGGGTGTGACTGTAGGGGAACAGGAGTGTGAGATTGTATTCAATCCACATTCCCATAGGATTGTATTCAAGGATTGACTGAAGGAAACAAGATGGATGGATGAATGAGTGGATGAAGATGAATAATGGATGATAGCTGTTGGGGCAGTTTGTCAGTGGTTTTCCATGTCAGATCAGTGGGGGGGTATTTGGATGACCCAATGCATGGTGAGATTAAGGGAGTTGAAGCAAAATGTGCATGGGATGATCTGTAGTTACATGGATGGATAGATGATGGGTGCTGGAACGAATAGCCCTGCAGATAAAAGTGTAAATGGAAGGATGTATGCACTGACTGGTGGGTGGGGGGATGGATGATGGGATGGACGCGGGGATTACCACGCCATCATCCATTGCAGGCACACAGGAGACAGAGGAGATGCTCCTGCCCTCAGAGGAGCAAAAACATGAGAAACTTCAAACTGAGAGGCCCCCATTTGAGGCCCCCGTGGGGCAGGCAGTGCTGGGGGAGCTGAGGGTCTCGAGAGTCAGCCCCAGCTCTGTGCAGCTGCACTGGAGCGTCCCCGAGGGCTCCTTTGACTCCTTCACGCTGCAGTACCGGGATGCCCAGGGCCAGCCCCAGGCCCTGCCCATCGATGGCGGGTCCCGCTCGGTGACAGTGCCAGGGCTGTCCCCGTCCCGCCGGTACCGCTTCCACCTCTATGGGCTGAGGGGCAGGAAGAAGATTGACCATGTGTCCACCGAGGCTGTGACAGGTACAGGGGAAGATGAGGAAGAGGAAGGGTGGCTGGATGTATGGATGAAGAATAATGGATATAAAGAGAGATGGAGGGATGAAGGGATGGAGGGATGGGTGATTGGAGGAAGGGATGGAGAGGTGGAGTGATGGAGGAATAGAGGGATGGATGGATGGATGGATGTTTGGATGGATGGATGGATGGATGGATGGATGTTTGGATGGATGGATGGATGGATGGATGGATGGATAGATGGATGGATGGATGGATGGATGGATGACTGCCAGAATGAATGGTCCAGAATATTGAAGTGTGGATGAATGAGGGGGTTGGTAGGTGCTGGATGGATGTTTGGATGGAAGCAGCCATCACCATCCCCTCTTCACAGGAGCTGCAGGAGAGCCAGAGGAACTGCCCCTGCCCTCAGAGGAACCGCAGCATGAGAAACCCCAAACTGAGGCCCCCACATCTGAGGCCACTCCAGCAAAGGCAGCGCTGGAAGACCTGAGGGTCTCGAGTGTCAGCCCCAGCTCTGTGCAGCTGCACTGGAGCGTCCCCGAGGGCTCCTTTGACTCCTTCACGCTGCAGTACCGGGATGCCCAGGGCCAGCCCCAGGCCCTGCCCATCGATGGCGGGTCCCGCTCGGTGACAGTGCCAGGGCTGTCCCCGTCCCGCCGCTACCGCTTCCACCTCTACGGGCTGAGGGGCAGGAAGAAGATCGACCATGTGTCCACCGAGGTCATGACAGGTACAGGGGGAAGGTCAGAGGGATGGAAGGATCACAAAATGGAGGCATGAAGGGATCCCATGCCCATCACACACCCACCAAAGAGCAGCCATTGACTCAACACCATCTGATCAACCATCAACCCTTCCACCAACCTATCGTCTAGCACCTTCCATCATCCATCTTCCACCACCCGCAGCAGGAACCATCAATTATCCATTGTCATCCATCATCTTCATCTACCATGAATTGCCATCACCATCATCTATCAATTATCTTCCATCCATCTATCCTGCCATGCTTCCCTCATCCTCTGTCCAGCAAGGACGGATTAAATGATGGATGAATGGAAGACTGTCCATGGAAAATGGGGTGGGAAGGGTGAAGTCCTGGAGAGATGTGATAAAATAGAGACAGAGAGTTTGATGTGGAACTGTCTAGGGGGTTGTGTTTGCTGTTGAGTGTGTGATGGGAAAAATGGATGGATGGATGGATGGATGGATGGATGGATGGATGGATGGATGGATGGATGGATGGATGGATGGACGGACGGACGGACACATGGGTGAATGAAAGAATGATTTATCTGTGGTGGGATGGAAAATTGGAGGGTCACATGGATGCCCATGCCCATTACCATCCTTTATCCAATGCAGGCAATGAAGACCCCTTGCCCTCAGAGGAGCCCCAAGAGGAGAAGCCCAAAACTGAGTCCCCGGCATCTGAGGCACTCCCAGCAAGAGCAGCGCTGGGGGAGCTGAGGGTCTCCAGTGTCACGCCCCAGCTCTGTGCAGCTGCACTGGAGCGTCCCCGAGGGCTCCTTTGACTCCTTCACGCTGCAGTACCGGGATGCCCAGGGCCAGCCCCAGGCCCTGCCCATCGATGGCGGGTCCCGCTCGGTGACAGTGCCAGGGCTGTCCCCGTCCCACCGGTACCGCTTCCACCTCTATGGGCTGAGGGGAGGCAAAAGGATTGACCGTGTGTCCACCGAGGTCATGACAGGTAAGGGGGAAGGTCAAGAGGAGGGGTGGGTGGGTGGATGTATGGATGAAGAATAATGGATATATGGAGAGATGGGTGGATGAAGGGATGGAGGGATGGGTTATTGGAGGAAGAGATGGAGACGTGGAGGAGTGAAGCCATAGAGGAATGGATGGATGGATGGATGGATGGATGGATGGATGGATGGATGGATGGATGGATGGATGGATGGATGATGGATGGATGGATGGATGGATGGATGGATGGATGGATGATGTGTGTTGTTGGATGTATGATGATATGTTGATGGATGTGGATGATGATGGATGATGATGTTATTTATATGATGATGGATGAGATGGATGTGATATATGGATGGTGATATGATATTGTGTTTTATTATAAATATAATACATGGGTGAATGGGGTGGATTGGATTGATTGGTGGGTGGTTGGTTGGATTTGACATTTAGAGGTCACATGGATGTCCATGCTCATTACCATCCATTATCCAATGCAGCTAATGAAGAACCCTGGCCCTCAGAGGAACCGCAGCATGAGAAACCCCAAACTGAGGCTCCCACATCTGAGGCCACTCCAGCAAAGGCAGAGCTGGCGGAGCTGAGTGTGTCCAGTGTCAGCCCCAGCTCTGTGCAGCTGCACTGGAGCGTCCCCGAGGGCTCCTTTGACTCCTTCACGCTGCAGTACCGGGATGCCCAGGGCCAGCCCCAGGCCCTGCCCATCGATGGCGGGTCCCGCTCGGTGACAGTGCCAGGGCTGTCCCCGTCCCGCCGGTACCGCTTCCACCTCTATGGGCTGCGGGGCAGGAAGAAGATTGACCATGTCTCTATTGACATTATCACAGGTGAGATGGAAGGTGAACAGGATGGATGAATGGTGGGATGGGTGGATGGATGGATGGATGGATGGATGGATGGATGGATGGATGGATGGATGGATGGATGGATGGATGGATGGATGGATGGATGGATGGATGGATGGGTGGATGGATGGATGGTGATGGATGGATGATGTGGATGGTGGATGGATGGATGGATGGATGGATGGATGGATGGATGGATGGATGGATGGATGGATGGATGGATGGATGGATGGATGGATGGATGGATGGATGGATGGATGGATGGATGGATGGATGGATGGATGGATGGATGATGGATGGATGGATGGATGGATGGATGGATGGATGGATGGATGGATGGATGGATGGATGGATGGATGGATGGATGGATGGAGAGATCCCACTCCCATTCTATCCCGATCTGTCAGTGAGCATCCCCTGACTTGAGCACCATCCAATCAACAACTGACCCTTCCACTGGCCTGGTGACCAACATTTACTGTCCACTATCATCATCATCATCATCATCCATCTATTATCCATCATGATCATCCATCATTTTCATGTACCATGTATAACCACCACCATCATCCTCATCATTCATCAATCATCATCATAATTCCTCTTTCATCTTCCATCCATCCATTCTTCCATCCACTCACTGATCATTCTTCATCCATCAATGATGGATGGATGGATGGATGGATGGATGGATGGATGGATGGATGGATGGATGGATGGATGGATGGATGGATGGATGGATGGATGGATGGATGGATGGGTGGATGGAGGGATGGATGGATGATCCAATGGATCAACACATGGGTGAATGGGTGGATTGGTTGGTGGGTGGTGGGATGGACATTTAGAGGGTCACATGGATGTCCATGCTCATTACCATCCATTATCCAATGCAGCTAATGAAGAACCCTGGCCCTCAGAGGAACCGCAGCATGAGAAACCCCAAACTGAGGCTCCCACATCTGAGGCCACTCCAGCAAAGGCAGAGCTGGGGAGCTGAGTGTGTCCAGTGTCAGCCCCAGCTCTGTGCAGCTGCACTGGAGCATCCCCGAGGGCTCCTTTGACTCCTTCACGCTGCAGTACCGGGATGCCCAGGGCCAGCCCCAGGCCCTGCCCATCGATGGCGGGTCCCGCTCGGTGACAGTGCCAGGGCTGTCCCCGTCCCGCCGCTACCGCTTCCACCTCTACGGGCTGAGGGGCAGGAAGAAGATTGACCACGTCTCTATTGACATTATCACAGGTGAGATGGAAGGTGAACAGGATGGATGAATGGTGGGATGGGTGGATGGATGGATGGATGGATGGATGGATGGATGGATGGATGGATGGATGGATGGATGGATGGATGGGTGGGTGGGTGGGTGGGTGGGTGGAAGGGTGGATGGATGGATGGATGGATGGATGGATGGATGGATGGATGGATGGATGGATGGATGGATGGATGGAAGGATGGATGGATGGATGGATGGATGGATGGATGGATGGATGGATGGATGGATGGATGGATGGAAGGATGGATGGATGGATGGATGGATGGATGGATGGATGGATGGATGGATGGATGGATGGATGGATGGATGGATGGATGGATGGATGGATGGATGGATGGATGGATGGATGGGTGGATGGATGGATGGTGGATGGATGGATGGATGGATGGATGGATGGATGGATGGATGGATGGATGGATGGATGGATGGATGGAGAGATCCCACTCCCATTCTATCCCGATCTGTCAGTGAGCATCCCCTGACTTGAGCACCATCCAATCAACAACTGACCCTTCCACTGGCCTGGTGACCAACATTTACTGTCCACTATCATCATCATCATCATCATCCATCTATTATCCATCATGATCATCCATCATTTTCATGTACCATGTATAACCACCACCATCATCCTCATCATTCATCAATCATCATCATAATTCCTCTTTCATCTTCCATCCATCCATTCTTCCATCCACTCACTGATCATTCTTCATCCATCAATGATGGATGGATGGATGGATGGATGGATGGATGGATGGATGGATGGATGGATGGATGGATGGATGAAAGATGGATGGATGAAAGATGGATGATGCATGATGATTTTTGGGAGTGTTTTGTTGGTGATTTGACATTGTCAAATCAGTGGGTGTATAGTCTGATGACCCAATGCAATGTGAGACTAAAGAAGGAGCTGAAGGAAAATGTTCGTGGTATGACCCATGGTTACCTGGATGAGTAGATAATAAGTGCTGGAATTGGAGGTCCAGAGTATGAAAGGACAGATGGATGGATGGATGGATGGATGGATGGATGGATGGATGGATGGATGGATGGATGGATGGATGGATGGATTGATTGTTGGTAAGTGGTGGGATGGGCATGTGGAGGGACACAGTCATTTCCACAGCCATCACCATCCCCTCTCCATAGCAGCTGCAGAAGAGCCAGAGGAACTGCCCCTGCCCTCGGAGGAACCGCAGCATGAGAAACCCCAAACTGAGGCCCCCACATCTGAGGCACTCCCAGCACGGGCAGTGCTGGAAGACCTGAGGGTCTCAAGTGTCACCCCCAGCTCTGTGCAGCTGCACTGGAGCGTCCCCGAGGGCTCCTTTGACTCCTTCACGCTGCAGTACCGGGATGCCCAGGGCCAGCCCCAGGCCCTGCCCATCGATGGCGGGTCCCGCTCGGTGACAGTGCCAGGGCTGTCCCCGTCCCACCGGTACCGCTTCCACCTCTACGGGCGGAGGGGCAGGAAGAAGATTGACCATGTGTCCACCGAGGCTGTGACAGGTAAGGGGGGAGTAAGGGTGGGTGGATGTATGGGCGAATAATGGATATATGTAGAGAGGGAGGAATGAAGGGATGGTGGTAATTGTTGAGTGGAGGAAGGGATGGAGTGGTGGAGGAGTGGAGCTGTAGAGGGATGGATGGATGGATGGATGGATGGATGGATGGATGGATGGATGGATGGATGGATGGATGGATGGATGGATGATGGATGGATGGATGGATGGATGGATGGATGGATGGATGGATGGATGGATGGATGGGTGGATGGATGGATGATTCAATGGATTGACACATGGGTGAATGGGTGGATTGGTTTGTGGGTGGTGGGATGGACATTTAGAGGGTCACATGGATGCCCATGCTCCTTACCATCCTTTATCCAATGCAGGCAATGAAGACCCCTTGCCCTCAGAGGAGCCCCAAGAGGAGAAGCGCAAAACTGAGTCCCCGGCATCTGAGGCACTGCCAGCACGAGCAGCGCTGGGGGAGCTGAGGGTCTCCAGTGTCAGCCCCAGCTCTGTGCAGCTGCACTGGAGCGTCCCCGAGGGCTCCTTTGACTCCTTCACGCTGCAGTACCGGGATGCCCAGGGCCAGCCCCAGGCCCTGCCCATCGATGGCGGGTCCCGCTCGGTGACAGTGCCAGGGCTGTCCCCATCCCAGTGGTACCGCTTCCACCTCTGTGGTTTGCAGGGAAGGAAGAAGATTGACCGTGTGTCCACCGATGTCATGACAGGTACAGGGCAAGGAAGGGTGGGTGGATGTATTGACTCAGAACAATGGGGATATGGAGAGATGGGTGGATGAAGGGATGGAGTGATGGGTGATTGGAGGAAGGGATGGAGGGGTGGAGGACAGGATGGATGGATGGATGGGTAGATGATGGATGCCAGAATGTATGTTCCAGAGTGTCATAGTGTGGATATGTGGATGGATGGGTAGGTTGGTAGGTGGTGGATGGCTATTAGGATGGAAGTATCCGCGACGATCCCTCTCCATAGGGCCTGCAGAAGAGCCAGAGGAACTGCCCCAGGCCTCGGAGGAACCGCAGCATGAGAAACCCCAAACTGAGGCCCCCACATCTGAGGCCACTCCAGCAAAGGCAGTGCTGGAAGACCTGAGGGTCTCCAGTGTCACCCCCAGCTCTGTGCAGCTGCAGTGGAGCGTCCCCGAGGGCTCCTTTGACTCCTTCACGCTGCAGTACCGGGATGCCCAGGGCCAGCCCCAGGCCCTGCCCATCGATGGCGGGTCCTGCTCGGTGACAGTGCCAGGGCTGTCCCCGTCCCGCCGCTACCGCTTCCACCTCTACGGGCTGAGGGGCAGGAAGAAGATTGACCATGTGTCCACCGAGGCTGTGACAGGTAAGGGGGAAGGTCAAGAGGAGGGGTGGGTGGGTGGATGTATGAATGAAGAATAATGGATTTATGGAGAGATGGGGGAATGAAGGCATGGAGGAATGGGTTACTGAAGGAAGAGATGGAGACGTAGAGGAGTGAAGCCATAGAGGAATGGATGGATGGATGGATGGATGGATGGATGGATGGATGGATGGATGGATGGATGGATGGATGGAAGGATGGACGGACGGACGGACGGACGGATGGATGGATGGATGGATGGATGGATGGATGGATGGATGGATGGATGTACAGGATGGATGGATGATGGATGATGGATGGATGGATGGATGGATGGATGGATGGATGGATGGATGGATGGATGGATGGATGAATGGATGGATGGAAGGATGGATGGATGGATGGATGGATGGATGGATGGATGGATGGATGGATGGATGGATGGATGGATGGATGGATGGATGGATGGATGGATGGATGGATGGATGGATGGATGGATGGATGATTCAATGGATTGACACATGGGTGAATGGGTGGATTGGTTTTGTGGGTGGTGGGATGGACATTTAGAGGGTCACATGGATGCCCATGCTCCTTACCATCCTTTATCCAATACGAATGAAGACCCCTTGCCCTCAGAGGAGCCCCAAGAGGAGAAGCCCCAAACTGAGTCCCCGGCATCTGAGGCACTGCCAGCACGAGCAGCGCTGGGGGAGCTGAGGGTCTCCAGTGTCACCCCCAGCTCTGTGCAGCTGCACTGGAGCGTCCCCGAGGGCTCCTTTGACTCCTTCACGCTGCAGTACCGGGATGCCCAGGGCCAGCCCCAGGCCCTGCCCATCGATGGCGGGTCCCGCTCGGTGACAGTGCCAGGGCTGTCCCCGTCCCGCCGGTACCGCTTCCACCTCTACGGGCTGAGGGGCAGGAAGAAGATCGACCATGTGTCCACCGAGGCCGTGACAGGTACAGGGGGAAGGTCAGAGGGATGGAAGGATCACAAAATGGAGGCATGAAGGGATCCCATGCCCATCACACACCCACCAAAGAGCAGCCATTGACTCAACACCATCTGATCAACCATCAACCCTTCCACCAACCTATCGTCTAGCACCTTCCATCATCCATCTTCCACCACCCGCAGCAGGAACAATCAATTATCCATTGTCATCCATCATCTTCATCTACCATGAATTGCCATCACCATCATCTATCAATTATCTTCCATCCATCTATCCTGCCATGCTTCCCTCATCCTCTGTCCAGCAAGGACGGATTAAATGATGGATGATTGGAAGACTGTCCATGGAAAATGGGGTGGGAAGGGTGAAGTCCTGGAGAGATGTGATAAAATAGAGACAGAGAGTTTGATGTGGAACTGTCTAGGGGGTTGTGTTTGCTGTTGAGTGTGTGATGGGAAAAATGGATGGATGGATGGATGGATGGATGATGGATGGATGGATGGATGGATGGATGGATGGATGGATGGATGGATGGATGGATGGATGGACGGACACATGGGTGAATGAAAGAATGATTTATCTGTGGTGGGATGGAAAATTGGAGGGTCACATGGATGCCCATGCCCATTACCATCCTTTATCCAATGCAGGCAATGAAGACCCCTTGCCCTCAGAGGAGCCCCAAGAGGAGAAGCCCAAAACTGAGTCCCCGGCATCTGAGGCACCCCCAGCAAGAGCAGCGCTGGGGGAGCTGAGGGTCTCCAGTGTCAGCCCCAGCTCTGTGCAGCTGCACTGGAGCGTCCCCGAGGGCTCCTTTGACTCCTTCACGCTGCAGTACCGGGATGCCCAGGGCCAGCCCCAGGCCCTGCCCATCGATGGCGGGTCCCGCTCGGTGACAGTGCCAGGGCTGTCCCCGTCCCGCCGCTACCGCTTCCACCTGTATGGGCTGAGGGGCAGGAAGAAGATTGACCATGTGTCCACCGAGGCTGTGACAGGTGAGGGGGGAGTAAGGGTGGGTGGATGTATGGATGCGAATAATGAATATATGGAGAGATGGAGGGGTGAAGGGATGGTGGTAATTGTTTAGTGGAGGAAGGGATGGAGTGGTGGAGGAGTGGAGCTGTAGAGGAATGGATGGATGGATGGATGGATGGATGGATGGATGGATGGATGGATGGATGGATGGAGGGATGGATGGATGCATGGATGATGGATGGATGGATGCATGGATGGATGGATGGATGGATGGAGGGATGGATGGATGATTCAATGGATTGACACATGGGTGAATGGATGGATTGGTTAGTGGGTGGTGGGATGGACATTTAGAGGGTCACATGGATGTCCATGCCCATTACCATCCTTTATCCAATGCAGGCAATGAAGAACCCTGGCCCTCAGAGGAACCGCAGCATGAGAAACCCCAAACTGAGGCCCCCACATCTGAGGCCACTCCAGCAAAGGCAGAGCTGGCGGAGCTGAGTGTGTCCAGTGTCAGCCCCAGCTCTGTGCAGCTGCACTGGAGCGTCCCCGAGGGCTCCTTTGACTCCTTCACGCTGCAGTACCGGGATGCCCAGGGCCAGCCCCAGGCCCTGCCCATCGATGGCGGGTCCCGCTCGGTGACAGTGCCAGGGCTGTCCCCGTCCCGCCGCTACCGCTTCCACCTCTACGGGCTGAGGGGAGGCAAAAGGATTGACCGTGTGTCCACCGACACTGTCACAGGTGAGGGGGAAGGTCAGAGGGATGGAAGGATCACAAAATGGAGGCATCGAGGGAGAAGAGTTGGAGAGATGCTTGTAAGGTGGAAAGATTGACATGGAGATGGATGGAGAGATTGATGATGGATGCATTTGTGTGGTGTTGGGTGGAATCATGAGGAGGAGGATGGGCAGATAACAGTGAGGATCATTTGAATGCCTGAAGAACTGGATGGTGATGGGATGAATGGAGGGTTGGGTGGATGGATGAATGGTGACTGAACAAACAGACTGGCGGATAGCCAGGTAGCTGGAGAAGTCTGCATGGATGGACTGTGAGATTCCACTGTGAACACTGGGTTTGAGAGAGATTGATGCATGGATGGATAGATGGATGATGGGGGGTGTTGGTCAACAGGGAGGCAGGAGATATCAATCATTAAGTGGATGCCTTCTGGGATTTGTGACTGTTGGTGGTGGATGGTGACGTGGAGGGGAAGGAGCAATGGGTGCAATTGGGCAGGGAAACTGGAGGCAGGTTAGAGATGAAGAGATGGCTGCAGCTGTGGGAGGGGTGTGTGATGGAGGGACTGATGTTTGGATGGATGGATGGATGGATGGATGGATGGATGGATGGATGGATGGATGGATGGATGGATGGATGGATGGACAGATGGATGGTTGGATGGATGGACAGATGGATGGTTGGATGGATGGAAGGATGGACGGAAGGTGGATGGATGGATGGGTAGATGGATGGATGATGGATGGATGGTGGATGATGGATGATGATGGAGATGACAGATGGTGGATATGGATGATGTTGATGATGACAATGATGAAGATGGTGGATGATGGCAGATGCTCATCAGTGAGTCCATGGAAGAGTCAGTGATTGATTGAACGGGGCTGGGGTAAATGCTCAGTGAAGGGTGAGGAGGGAATGGTGAGAAGAGACTGGGAGGAAATGGTGCATGATGTTTAGTTGGGTGGAGGATGGATGGACATACCAATGCCTACACCCATCATTGTCCCCTTTCTGTTGTTGCTGTAGCTGACCCAGAGGATCTGCCCCCACCCTCAATGGACCCCACAAATGAGGCCTCCACAACTGTGGCCCCCACAGCTCAGGACCACCAACCTGAGCACTCCCAAACTGAGGCCCCCTCAGCACAGGCAGTGCTGGGAGACCTGAAGGTGTCCAGTATCACACCTGAGTCTGTGGGGCTGCACTGGAGCGTCCCCGAGGGCTCCTTTGACTCCTTCACGCTGCAGTACCGGGATGCCCAGGGCCAGCCCCAGGCCCTGCCCATCGATGGCGGGTCCCTCTCGGTGACAGTGCCAGAGCTGTCCCCGTCCCACCGGTACCGCTTCCACCTCTATGGGATGCACAGAGGCAAAAGGATTGACCACATTTCCATTGACATCAGGACAGGTGAGAGGGAAAGTCAGAGGAAAGATGGGATGAGAGATAGATGGAGGGATCGAGAGGTAGAGACATCACAGGACGGATGAATCAAGGGTTTCCATTCCCATCCCATCCCATCCCCATCCCTCATCAAGCACTTTTCCAGTCTGGTATCATCCAGTCAATCATCAACCCTTCCACTGACCTGCTGAAAAACACCCTCCATCATCCATCATCATCATCGTCATCCATCATCATGATTCATCATCATCATCAACTATCAACTATGCATGACCATCAGTAATATCCATTATCACTGTCCGTCATCATCACCATCATCATCATCATCATCAACTATCAACTATGCATGACCCTCGGTAATATCCATTATCACCATCCATCATCATCACCATCATCATCATCATTCATCATCATCATCATCAACTATCAACTATGCATGACCCTCGGTAATATCCATTATCACCGTCCGTCATCATCACCATCATCATCATCATGACTCATCATCATCATCATCAACTATCAACTATGCATGACCCTCGGTAATATCCATTATCACCATCCGTCATCATCATCGTCATCCATCATCATTATGCATCATCATCATCATGATTCATCATCATCATCATCAACTATCAACTATGCATGACCCTTGGTAATATCCATTATCACCGTCCGTCATCATCACCATCATCATCATCATGATGTTCTATCCATGAAGGATGAACAACTGAATGGTTTTAGAGATTCCGGCCTGGATGTTGGGTGGGTTCCTGTCCAAATTGAAGGAAGTAGGTGGATGGGTTGATGGGTGGTTGGGAAGGTGGGATGGATGGATGGATGGATGGATGGATGGATGGATGGATGGATGGATGGATGGATGGATGGATGGATGGAGGGATGATGGATGGATGGGTGGATGGAGGGTTCCTGCTATCGAGATACGTATCTTGAAGAACAGAAGACAGATGATGGATGGCAGTGATGGATAATGGGTGGGGGTATGGTTGGGTAGATGTTGGATGGACATATGGATGAACACATGGACAGCCACACCCACCACTGTCCCCTCTGCACAGCAGCCACAGGCGAGCCAGGGAGCCACACTCCCCCTCAGAGGAGACCCAGACTGAAGCCCCACCATCTGAGGACAACCAACCTGAGCACCCCGAAACAGACGTCCCCCTGGCACGGGCAGTGCTGGGGGAGCTGAGGGTCTCCAGTGTCACCCCCAGCTCTGTGCAGCTGCACTGGAGCGTCCCCGAGGGCTCCTTTGACTCCTTCACATTGCAGTACCGGGATGCCCAGGGCCAGCCCCAGGCCCTGCCCATCGATGGCGGGTCCCGCTCGGTGACAGTGCCAGGGCTGTCCCCGTCCCGCCGGTACCGCTTCCACCTCTACGGGCTGCGGGGCAGGAAGAAGATTGACCATGTGTCCACCGAGGCTGTGACAGGTACAGGGGAAGATGAGGAGGAAGGGGGCGTGGATGTATGGATGAAGAATAATGGATATATGGAGAGATGGGTGGATGAAGGGATGGAGGGATGGGTTATTGGAGGAAGGGATGGAGTGGTGGAGGAGTGAGGCAATAGAGGAATGGATGGATGGATGGATGGATGGGTGGATGGATGGATGGAGGGATGGATGGATGGATGGATGGATGGATGGATGGATGGATGGATGGATGGATGGATGGATGGATGGATGGATGGATGGATGGATGGATGGATGGATGGATGGATGATCCAATAGATAGACACATGAGTGAATGGATGGATTGGTTGGTGAGTGGTGGGACGGACATTTAGAGGGACACATGGATGCCCATGCCCATTACATCTTCTCTTCAATGCAGGCAATGAAGACCCCTTGCCCTCAGAGGAGCCCCGAGAGGAGAAGCCCAAAACTGAGTCCCCGGCATCTGAGGCACTCCCAGCACGGGCAGCGCTGGAAGACCTGAGGGTGTCGAGTGTCAGCCCCAGCTCTGTGCAGCTGCACTGGAGTGTCCCCGAGGGCTCCTTTGACTCCTTCACATTGCAGTACCGGGATGCCCAGGGCCAGCCCCAGGCCCTGCCCATCGATGGCGGGTCCCGCTCGGTGACAGTGCCAGGGCTGTCCCCCTCCCACCGCTACCGCTTCCACCTCTACGGGCTGAGGGGCAGCAAAAAGATTGACCATGTGTCCACCGATACTGTCACAGGTGAGGGGGAGGTCAGTAAGTGAAAGGGTTGGAGAGGTGGCTGTAAGGATGTGGAGATCAAAGGATCCCACACCAATCCCATCCCTACCTGCCATTCAGTACCCACTGACACCAGCATCATCCAATCAACCCTTGACCCTTCCACTGGCCTGTTAGCCAGCACTCAGCATCATCCTTCATCATCATCACGATTTAATTGGATAGATCCGTTATCTGTCCATCACCAAACACCGATCCCTCCATTCCTAGGTGGCTCCACTCCTCCCCAGTTTACCAGCTTGGTAGTGGAGGGTGTGTGGGAGTGTTAGCAAGGTAGAGGGATGGATGGATGGATGAATGATTGTGTTGATGATGATGATTGTGATGATGAATGGATGATGATTATGGGTGATGGAAGATGGATGAACAATGGATGGTGCACGGACAATGGAATGGCAATGGATGGACAGTGGATGGATGGATGAATGGATGGATGGATGGATGGATGGATGGATGGATGGATGGATGGATGGATGGATGGAAGGATGGACAATGGATGGATGGGTGGATGGATGGATGGGGATGGATGGATGGATGGATGGATGGATGGATGGATGGATGGACAGTGGATGGATGGATGGATGGATGGATGGATGGATGGAAGGATGGACAATGGATGGATGGGTGGATGGATGATGATGATGGATGATGATGGATGGATGGATGGATGGATGGATGGATGGATGGATGGACAATGGATGGATGGATGGACAGTGGATGGATGGTTGGATGGATGGATGGATGGATGGATGGATGGATGGATGGTGGATGGATGGATGATGGATGGATGGATGATGGATGGATGATGGATGGATGGATGGATGGATGGATGGAGGGATGGATGGATGGATGGATGGATGGATGGATGGATATGGATGGATGGATGGATGATGGAGGATGGATGGATGGATGGATGGATGGATGGATGGAGGAATGGTGGATGGAGGGAGGAGAGGGTTAGTTGGGCAGTTATTGGGTTGAAGAACAGATAGATTGATGGGGATGTGAGGAAAAAAAGATGCAATGGGAACGAAGTAATGGGACGGGGATGAAGGGGATGGAGGTGGATGGATGGATGGATGGATGGATGGATGGATGGATGGATGGATGATTGAGTTGATGATGATGATTGTGATGATGAATGGATGATGGAAGATGGGTGAACAATGGATGGTGCATGGACAATGGAACGACAATGGATGGACAGTGGATGGATGGATGGATGGATGGATGGATGGATGGATGGATGGATGGATGGATGGATGGATGGATGATAGATGACTGGGTGGTTGGGGGGATGGACGGTACTTGTTGATGGACAAGCACATGCCCAGGCCCATCAGTGCCTTCTCTCCATCACAGCTCCAGCCAAGACAGAGGAGCTGCCCCTGACCTCAGAGGACCCTGAAACTGAGGCCATCTCATCTGAGGCACTCCCAGCACGGGCAGTGCTGGAAGACCTGAGAGTCTCCAGTGTCAGACCTGACTCTGTGCAGCTGCACTGGAGCGTCCCCGAGGGCTCCTTTGACTCCTTCACGCTGCAGTACCGGGATGCCCAGGGCCAGCCCCAGGCCCTGCCCATCGATGGCGGGTCCCGCTCGGTGACAGTGCCAGGGCTGTCCCCGTCCCGCCGCTACCGCTTCCACCTCTACGGGCTGAGGGGTGGGAAAAGGATTGACCATGTGTCCACCGATGTCGTGACAGGTGAGGGGGGCTCAGGCCCCATCTGCACCCGTGGTGCATCAAAGGTCTCACATGGTCCTTCAAGCTTGGGGGGTCTGGGAAGTGCTTCTGGGGCTTGAGATGGGGGTGGGAATGTGGAGGCCAGAAGGATGGAGAGTAGAGGGATGGGTGGATCCATGGATGGATGGGGGATGATGGTTGATGATGGATGATGGGTTATAGATGATGGTGGGTTGTTGGTCAATAGGTAGGTGGAAGGATCAATGGCTGAACAGATGTTTTTGGGACCACTGGGATCCATCCATCCATCCATTCATCCATCCATCCATCCATCCATCCATCCATCCATCCATCCATCCATCCATCCATCCATCCATCTATCATCCATCCATCCATCCATCCATCCATCCATCCATCCATCCATCCATCCATCCATTTTTTCTACCCAAACATTCCTCTGTCCATCCATTCATCACCCTTTAAAGTGTTCAACCATCACCCACAGCAACCATCTCCTTCTGGTACATATTTGGATTCATTTCCTTCCTTCCTTCCTTCCTTCCTTCCTTCCTTCCTGGAATCCTTCCTGGAATCCTTCCTGGAATCCCTCCTGGAATCCTTCCTTCCTTCCTGGAATCCTTCCTTCTTTCCTGGAATCCTTCCTTCCTGGAATTCTTCCTGGAATCCTTCCTTCCTTCCTGGAATCCTTCCTTCCTTCCTGGAATCCCTCCTGGAATCCTTCCTTCCTTCCTGGAATCCTTCCTTCCCCGTTCTCCTCATTCCCGCCATCCACACACCCTCTCTCCATCCCACTTTGATCCTCCCTCCATTCCAGCTCCATCCGTGCTTCCCCACGTTTCCCCGCATGGCTGCACCCATTGCACCTTTCCACCATTCCCAGCGGAGTAAACACTGACACCGGCACCATCCAATCAGCCGCTGACCCTTCTCATGACACAGTGAATCTGTCACCCTCCGTCATCACCGTACATCATCCTTCCATCATCTAACATCCATCTCTCCTCCTCCCAAAACTCCGCCCATGCTGCATCCCAGCACTGGGAACTGGGAACAGCTCAGGGTGGGAGTGATGGCACGTTGGATGAGGAAGAGGATGGTGGTGGGTCAGTGGATGGCGGGCTCCTGGCTGGTTTGGGTGGATCGATGATGAAGGCACAGGTGGCCAGGTGGGGCACGTGTGGGTGAGCCTGTGGCTGGTTTGTGCCCTGGGTGAGGGCAGGGGGGTTGGGGTGAGGGTTGAGAGGTGAGGGCAGTTAAGGGGGATGGAGGGACGGACTTTAGGACTGACTGAAGAAAAAAGGATGGGTGAAGGATGGAAGAATAATGGACGATGGATGGATGAGGATGATGATGATGATGATGATGATGGGTGTTGGGGCAGGCGGTTTCACAGATCCAGTCAATGGTTTGATGATGGATGGATGGATGGATGGATGGATGATGATGATGATGATGGGTGTTGGGGCAGGCAGTTGCACAGATCCAGTCAATGGTTTGATTCTTGAATGATTCAATGGAGGAAGAATATAAAGAATCAGTTGTCGGATTGAAAGCCACGTGGTTGGGTTGAGGGATGGTGGATGATGGACACTGGAATGAAAGGTCCAGGAGATGAAAGGATGGATGGATGGATGGATGGATGTTTGGGTGGATGGATGGATGGATGGATGGATGGATGGATGGATGGATGGATGGATGGATGATGGATGGATGATGCATGGATGGATGGATGGATGGATGGATGGATGGATGGATGGATGGATGGATGGATGGATGGATGGATGTTTGGGTGGATGGATGGATGGATGGATGGATGGATGGATGGATGGATGGATGGATGGATGGATGGATGGATGATGGATGGATGGATGGATGGATGGATGGATGGATGGATGGATGGTTCAATGAACATGTCGATTCTCACTCCTATCATCATTCCTTCTCCATCACAGACACAGCAGTTCCAGAGCAGCTTCCCCTACCCTCACAGGAGCCCCAACCTGAAGACCACAACCCTGAGCAGCCCCAAACTGAGCAGCCCCAAACTGAGTCCAACCAGGGACAGGTGGTGCTGGGGAAGTTGAGGGTCTCCAGTGTCAGCCCCAGCTCTGTGCAGCTGCACTGGAGCGTCCCCGAGGGCTCCTTTGACTCCTTCACGCTGCAGTACCGGGATGCCCAGGGCCAGCCCCAGGCCCTGCCCATCGATGGCGGGTCCCGCTCGGTGACAGTGCCAGGGCTGTCCCCGTCCCACCGCTACCGCTTCCACCTCTACGGGCTGCGGGACAGGAGGAGGATTGCCCGCGTCTCCACCGATGTTGTCACAGGTGAGGGGGAAGGTCAGAGGGTGGAAGGACTGGGGAGATGGAGAGATTAATGGAAAGATGCAGAAGAAGGTGGATTATGGATGGATGCCTGGAGGGTTGGATAAACCCGTGAGTAGAAGGATGGACACGAACATCATTGGATGGCTGCAGAAATGGGTAGTGGAAGGGTGGATGGAGGGCTGAGTGCATGGGTGATGGATGATGGGGGTTGTTTGTCTGTAGGCGGGCAGGATTTAGCATCAATCATTAAGCGGATGTTTTTGGGACTTGTGACTGCTCGGTGGTGGACGGTAATGTGGAGGGGAAGGAGCAATGGGTGGAATTGGGCGGGGAAACAGGAGGCAAGTTGGAGATGGAGACATGGCTGGGACCATGGGAGGGTGGTGTGATGGAGGGACTGATGCTGTTTGGATGGATGGATGGATGGATGGATGGATGGATGGATGGATGGATGGATGGACGGATGGATGGCGGTGTATTGTACGAATCAAGATGATGGATGATGTTGTGATGACAATGATGAAGATGGTGGATGATGGCAGATGCTCATCAGTGAGTCCATGGAAGAGTCAGTGATTGATTGAACGGGGCTGGGGTAAATGCTCAGTGAAGGGAGAGGAGGGAATGGTGAGAAGAGACTGGGAGGAAATGGTGCATGATGTTTAGTTGGGTGGAGGATGGATGGACATACCAATGCCTACACCCATCATTGTCCCCTTTCTGTCGTTGCTGTAGCTGACCCACAGGATCTGCCCCCACCCTCAATGGACACCCCAGCTGGGGGCCCCCCAGATGAGGATCAGGAAACTGCACATCCCCAAGCCGAAGCCCCTCCATCTGCAGCCCCCACGGCACGGGCAGCACTAGGAGAGCTGAGGGTCTCGAGTGTCAGCCCCAGCTCTGTGCAGCTGCACTGGAGCGTCCCCGAGGGCTCCTTTGACTCCTTCACGCTGCAGTACCGGGATGCCCAGGGCCAGCCCCAGGCCCTGCCCATCGATGGCGGGTCCCTCCCGTGACAGTGCCAGGGCTGTCCCCGTCCCGCCGCTACCGCTTCCACCTCTACGGGCTGAGGGGAGGCAAAAGGATTGACCGTGTGTCCACCGACGCTGTCACAGGTGAGGGGAAGGTTAAAGCGGTGAGGGTGAGTGAATGAAGGGATGAAGGATGATAGATGGAGGGAGAGATGGAGGGAGCAAGGGATGGAGGGACATGTTGGTGAATGAAGGATAAAGAGAGGTACAGGAGTGAGTGGATGGAAGATGGATCAGTTGATGGATGGATCATGGATGGAGGGCTCTGAATTGGTTCGTTGGTTGATCAGTGGATGGATGGATGGATGGATGGATCATGGATGGATGGGTGGATGGATGGATGGATGGATCATGGATGGATCATGGATGGATGGATGGATGGATGGATGGATCATGGATGGATGGATGGATGGATGGAGGGATGGATGGATGGATGGATGGATCATGGATGGATGGATGGATGGATGGATGGAGGATGGATGGATGGATGGATGGATGGATGGATGGATGGATGGATGGATGGATGGATGGATGGACGGACTAATGGATGGATGGATGGATGGATGGATGGATGGATGGATGGATGGATGGATGGATGGATGGACGGACTAATGGATGGATGGATGGATGGATGGATGGATGGATGGATGGATCATGGATGGATATGGATGGATGGATGGATGGATGGATGGATGGATGGATGGATCATGGATGGATGGATGGATGGATGGAGGGATGGATGGATGGATGGATGGATGGATGGATGGATGGATGGATGGATCATGGATGGATGGATGGATGGATGGATGGATGGATGGATGGATCATGGATGGATGGAGGGATGGATGGGTGGATGGATGGATGGATGGAGGGACGGACGAATGGATGGATGGATGATGAATGACGGCTCATTTTGTGGATGATGAATGCACTTTTGGATGGACACATGGACATCCATCACCATCTCCTCTTCATTGCACCTGCAGCCAACTTGGATGAGCTACCCATGCCTTCAGCGGAGCTCCAGCCTGAGGACCCCCAACCTACAGATCCCCCAGTTGTGTCCCCATCAACCGACACCCCCCTGGCACGGGCCGTGCTGGGAGACCTGAGGGTCTCCAGTGTCAGCCCCAGCTCTGTGCAGCTGCAGTGGAGCGTCCCCGAGGGCTCCTTTGACTCCTTCACGCTGCAGTACCGGGATGCCCAGGGCCAGCCCCAGGCCCTGCCCATCGATGGCGGGTCCCGCTCGGTGACAGTGCCAGGGCTGTCCCCGTCCCGCCGCTACCGCTTCCACCTCTACGGGCTGAGGGGCAGGAAGAAGATTGACCATGTGTCCACCGAGGCTGTGACAGGTACAGGAGAAGGTCAGAGGACCGGATGGATCACAGTATGAATGGATTCAGGGATCATGGCCATCTCATCTCTACCTGCCATCTATGACCCACAGACCCCAGCACAAGCCAATCAATCATCAACCCTTCTACCAACCCATTGACCAGCGCCTGCCATCATCCACCATCACTGTCATCACCCACTTTATCTATCATCCATCGTCATCACCATCATTATCATCATCTTCCATCATGATCATGATCCATCCTTGATCATTGAAGAACTGAATGGTTGAATGGATTTTGGATTGTGAGTGGATTTCTTCCCAGGTTGATGGAAGAAGGTCAAGAGATGGATGAGTGGTTGGATAAATTGGGAAGTAGAAATGGATGGTGCATTCCTGGTGGGTGGTTGGGTGTCCTGAAGGTCGGAAGATTGTCCATGGGAAATGGGTGGTGGAAGAGGTGAAAGCCTGGGTGGATGTAGAGAGAAAGAGTTGGAGAGATGATTGCAGGATTAGGGCATTGGGTTGGATGTTGGGTGAGATGGATGGATGAATAGATGGAGGAATGGATGGATGGATGGATGGATGGATGGATGGATGGATGGATGGATGGATGGATGGATGGATGGATGGATGGATGGATGATGGATGGATGGATGGACGGACGAATGGATGGATGGATGGATGGATGGATGGATGGATGGATGGATGGATGGATCATGGATGGATGGATGGATGGATGGATGGATGGATGGATGGATGGATGGATGGATGGATGATGGATGGAGGGGGACGAATGGATGGATGGATGATGAATGACGGCTCATTTTGTGGATGATGAATGCACTTTTGGATGGACACATGGACATCCATCACCATCTCCTCTTCATTGCACCTGCAGCCAACTTGGATGAGCTACCCATGCCTTCAGCAGAGCTCCAGCCCGAGGACCCCCAACCTACAGATCCCCCAGTTGTGTCCCCATCAACCGACACCCCCCTGGCACGGGCAGTGCTGGAAGACCTGAGGGTCTCCAGTGTCAGCCCCCAGCTCTGTGCAGCTGCACTGGAGCGTCCCCGAGGGCTCCTTTGACTCCTTCACGCTGCAGTACCGGGATGCCCAGGGCCAGCCCCAGGCCCTGCCCATCGATGGCGGGTCCCGCTCGGTGACAGTGCCAGGGCTGTCCCCGTCCCGCCGCTACCGCTTCCACCTCTACGGGCTGCGGGGTGGGATCAGGACTGACCACGTCTCCACCGAGGCCGTCACTGGTGAGGGGCTGCAGGGGCTCCCCCGGAACCCCTCAGGAATGGAGCTGGAGCGGGGACAGTGCTGGGAGTGGGGCCCAGGGGGAGCTGGGGGGAACTGGGGAATGGGGCCAGAGAAATGAGGGGGACTGGGGGCCCCGGGGGGCACTGAGGACTGGGGAATTCGGGAATTTGGGGGAAGGTGGGAACTGGGAGGGAATTGGGAATTCCCAAAGTCGGGAATTCGGGAATTTGGGGGGAAAGGGGAACTGGGAGGGAATTGGGAATTCCCAAAGTTGGGAATTTGGGAATTTGGGAGGGAATTGGGAATTCCCAAAGTTGGGAATTTGGGAATTTGGGGGAAAGTGGGAACTGGGAGGGAATTGGGAATTCCCAAAGTTGGGAATTCGGGAATTTGGGAGGGAATTGGGAATTCCCAAATTTGGGAATTTGGGGGAAAATGGGAACTGGGAGGGAATTGGGAGTTCCCAAATTTGGGAGATTTGGGAAGTTGGGAATTCCCCAAATTTGGGAATGGGGAAGGGAACTGGGAAATTGGGAATTCCTGAAATTGGGATTTGGAGGGATTGGGAGTTCCCAAATTTGGGAATTTGGGGGAAAATGGGAACTGGGAGAGAATTGGAAATTCCCAAAGTTGAGAATTTGGGGCGGAATTGGGAATTCCCAAATGTTGGAATTTGGGGGGAAATGGGAACTGGGGGCAACCAGGGATTGGAGGGGAATGGAGCTTGGGGGGGGGTGCAACACCTGGAGGCACTCTGAGCGGCTGGGGGCTGAGGAACTGGGGGGACTGGTTAGAACTGGGGCAGCCGGGGGGAACTGGGGGAACTGGGGTGAACGGGGAACTGGGGTGAACTGGGGTGAACTGGGGTGAACTGGGGCTGGGGTGGAGCTGAGGAGTGGCAAAGAGTGGGGGAAGCTGGGACTGGGGAGGAATTTGGGGTCAACTGGGGTGAACTGGGCACAATTTGGGACAACTTTGGGGTGTGGGGAGCTGGGGGAAACAGGAGACTGGGGGCAACTGGGGGCAACTGGGGGAAACAGGAGACTGGGGCGAACTGGGAGGGGATTGTGAGGCACTGGGGGAACTGGGATGAGGGAGATTGGGGGGAACTGGGAATGGGGGGGACTGGAGATTGAGGGGAACTGGGAATGGGGGGACTGGGGACTGGGAGTACTGGGGGAAACTGGGACTGGGGAGAATTCAGGGGGAGCTGGGACTGGAGGGGGATTGGGAGCAGCTGGGACTGCGGGTAACTGGGAGAACTGGGGGGAACTGGGAGCTGGGGAGATCTCAGGGGGAACTGGGGACTGAAGGGACTGGGGGAACTGGTCTGAACTGGGGTGAACTGGGGCTGGGCACTGGCAAAGACTGGGGTAAAGTGGGACTGGGGGGAATTTGGGGTGAATTGGGGGGAGCTGGGGTGAACTGGGGTGGACTGGGGGAACTGGGGGGAACTGGGGGAACTGGGGTGAACTGGGGTGGACTGGGGTGAACTGGGGTGGAGCTGGGGCTGGGGTGGAGCTGAGGAGTGGCAAAGAGTGGGGGAAACTGGGACTGAGGGGAATTTGGGGTGAACTGGGGTGAACTGGGGGGAACTGGGGCTGAGGAGTGGCAAAGATTGGGAGAAATTGGGCCTGGGGAGAATCTGTAGGAAACTGGGGTGAACTGGGGTGAATTGGGGTGAACTGGGGTGAACTGGATCTGGGGTGGAGATGAGGATTGGAAAACACTGGGGGAAACTGGGCACTGGGGAGGATTTGGGGTGAACTGGGGGGAACTGGCGTGAACTGGGGTGGAGCTGGGGTGAACTGGGGTGGAGCTGAGGAGTGGCAAAGACTGGGGTAAACTGGGACTGGGGAGAATTTGGGGTGAACTGGGGGGAACTGGGAACTGAAGGAAGCAGCTCTGGCAGCATTGGGGGAAACTGAGGCCGGAGCGTGACTGGGGGGAACTGGGGGGAAACTGGGGGGAACTGGGGGGAAGTGGGAAAAACTGGGGGAACTGGGGGGAACTGGGGGAACTGGGGAGAACTGGGGAGAAACTGGGGGAACTGGGGAAACTGGGGGAAACTGGGGGGAAACTGGGGGGAAACTAGGGGGAAACTGGGGGAACTGGGGGGAAACTGGGGTGAACTGGGGTGAACAGGGGGGAACTGGGGGGAACTGGGGGGAACTGGGAAAAACTGGGGGGAAACTGGGGGAACTGGGGGGACTGGGGGGAACTGGGGAGAACTGGGAAAAACTGGGGGGTCTCCATTGGGTCCAGTGGGGGCAGGGCTGGGGGGTCCATGGGAGGGTTTGGTGTGGCAGGTTGGGGTGTCAACAGTGGTTTTTGGGGTGTCAGTGGCAGGTTTTGGGGCGTCAGTGGATTTGGGGGGTATTTGGGGTGGCAGCAATGGTTTTTGGGGTGTCAGTGGGAGGTTTTGGGGTATCAGCGGATTGGGGGGGTATTTGGGGTGGCAGCAGTGGTTTTTGGGGTGTCAGTGGATTTGGGGGGGTATTTGGGGTGGTAACAGTGGTTTTTGGGGTGTCAGTGGCAGGTTTTGGGGTGTCAGTGGATTTGGGGGGTATTTGGGGTGGCAGCAGTGGTTTTTGGGGTATCAGCGGCAGATTTTGGGGTGTCAGTGGATTGGGGGTATTTGGGGTGGCAGCAGTGATTTTTGGGGTATCAGCGGCAGATTTTGGGGTATCAGCGGATTGGGGGGGTATTTGGGGTGGCAGCAGTGGTTTTTGGGGTATCAGTGGCAGATTTTGGGGCGTCAGTGGATCTGGGGGGTATTTGGGGTGGTAACAGTGGTTTTTGGGGTGTCAGTGGCAGATTTTGGGGTGTCAGTGGATTTGGGGGGTATTTGGGGTGGCAGCAGTGGTTTTTGGGGTGTCAGTGGATTTGGGGGGTAGCCGTTGGGGGTATTTGGGGTAGCAGCAGTGGTTTTTGGGGTGTCAGCGGGAGGTTTTGGGGTCTCTCAGGTGCCACCCTTGTGCCCCTGCCCAGGCATCCCGGGGAGCCTCTGGGTGGGCTCGGTGTGGCCCCACAGCGCCCGCCTGCACTGGGACCCCAAAAACGACCCCATTGATGGCTACGAGCTGGAGTACGGCCCCAAAGGGGGACCCCAAAAGGTAACGGCCCCAAAAAGGATCCCCAAAACCCCAAACACCCCAGAACGGCCCCAAAAACCCCAAACACCCCAGAACGGCCCCAAAAAGGAACCCCCCAAAAGGACCCCCAAAACCCCAAACACCCCAGAACCCCAGCCCCCCAGAAACACAACCCACCAAACCCAGAACGGCCCCAAAAGACCCCAAAACCCCACCCCAAAAACCCCACCCCAGAAGGCCCCAAAACCCCAAACACCCCAGAACGGCCCCAAAAACCAACCCCCAAAACCCCAAACACCCCAGAACGGCCCCAAAACCCCAAAACCAAACACCCCAGAACGGCCCCAAAACAACACGGAACGCCCCAAAACCCCAAAACAACCCAGAACGGCCCCAAAAGGTCCCCAAACCACACCCAGAACGGCCCCTAAAAGGATCCCCAAAACCCCAAACACCCCAGAACGGCCCCAAAAACCCCAAACAACCCAGAATGGCCCCAAAACCCCCAAACACTCCAGAACAGCCCCAAAAACGATCCCAAAACCCCAAACAACCCAGAACGGCCCCAAAATCCCCAAACAACCCAGAACGGCCCCAAAAAGGATCCCCAAAACCCCAAACACCCCAGAACGGCCCCAAAACCCCAAACACGCCAGAACGGCCCCAAAAACCCCAAACACCCCAGAACGGCCCCAAAACCCCAAACAACCCAGAACGGCCCCAAAAAGGATCCCCAAAACCCCAAACACCCCAGAACGGCCCCAAAACCCCCAAACACCCCAGAACAGCCCCAAAACCCCCAAACACCCCAGAACGGCCCCAAAAAGGATCCCCAAAACCCCAAACACCTCTGGGTGTCCCATTACCTTCCTTGGGTAATGGCACCCCAAAACACCTTCAGGGGACCCCAATAGTCCTTTTGGGCACCCCAATTTCCCCTGGGCACCCCAATACCCCCCTGGGGACCCCATAACCCCCCGGGGCACCCCAATAACGCCTTTGAGCACCCCATACCCCCCTGGGGCACCCCATAACCCCCCGGGACACCCCATAACCCTCCAAGTGTCCCAATAACACTCCTGGGGACCCCAATAACACCTCAGGGTGTCCCATTACCCTCTGTCGGTGATGGCACCCCAAAACACCTCCGGGGGACCCCAGTAATCCCTTTGGGGACCCCAATACCCCCCTGGGCACCCCATAACCCCCTGGGGCACCCCATAACCCCCCGGGACACCCCATAACCCTCCAAGTGTCCCAATAACACTCCTGGGGACCCCAATAAGAGTTGGGGTACCCCTGTTGGGTAATGGCACCCCAAAACACCTCCGGGGGACCCCAATAATCCCTTTGGGCACCCCAATACCCTCTGGGCACCCCAATACCCGCCCTGGGGGACCCCAATAACACCTCAGGGTGTCCCATTACCTTCCTTGCATTGTGGCACCCCAAAACACCTCCGGGGGACCCCAATACCCTCTGGGCACCCCAATACCACCCTGGGGGACCCCATAACTCCCCGGGACACCCCGATAACCCCCAGTGTCCCCCCAGAGCCTGTGGCTGCCCCCCGAGGCCAGGTCCCACGAGCTGTGGGGCCTGGAGCCCGCGGCGCGTTACGGGGTGCGCTTGTGGGGCCGGGGGGGACACCCCGAAACCGAGGCCCCCCTCGAGGCCGCCTTTGAGACGCGTGAGTCGTGGGGGCGCCGTGGGGGCGCCCCGGGATTTTGGGGGATTTTGGGGATTTTGGGGGGTCGGGATTGTTGGTTTGGGAAGCCGTGTCCCTTTGGAGGGAGTGATGGAATTTTGGGGGATTTTGGGGGGATTTGGGGGGATTTTGTGGGGTCGGGGTTGCTGGTGGGGGAAGTTGTGACCCTTTAAGAGAGGAATGGGATTTTGGGGGATTTGGGGGGATTTTATGGGGTCGGGATTGTTGGTGGGGGAAGTTGTGACCCCGTGGAGGGAGGGATGGAATTTTGGGGGATTTTGGGGGATTTTATGGGGTCGGGGTTGTTGGTGGGGGATCTGTGACCCTTTAGAGGGAGGGATGGGATTTTGGGGGATTTTGGGGGATTTTGTGGGGATTTTGTGGGGTTGGGTGTGTCCATGGGGTGGGGAGGGGTTGGGTCAGGGTGGGGGGACCCCAAATATCGGAGTCCTGTTGGAAGAACGGGTTGTGTGGGGTTCGGGGGTGCACAACCAGACATTTGGGGTTTGGGGGTGTTTTGGGGTTTTTGGGGTGTTTTGGTGTCCTTTAGGGGGCTGGGAGGGGGTACACAACCAGACATGGAACAAGGAAAAATTTGGGAAAAAATTGGGAAAAATATGGGAAAAAATGGAAAAAATTGAGAAAATTTTGGGAAAAACCAGAAAAATTTAGAAAAATTTGGGAAAAAACACTGAAAAAACACGGAAAAATTTGGGAAAAATTGGGGAAGAAACAATGAAAAATTGGGGGAAGAATTGGGAAAAAATTGGGGAAAATGTATGAAAAATTTGGGCAAAATTTGGGTAAAAACACGGAAAAATTTGGGAAAACAACGTGGAAAAATTTGGAAAAAACCACGGGAAAAATTGGGAAATATTTGGGAAAAAACCAGAAAATTTTGGGAAAAATTTGGGAAAAACACGGAAAAATTTATAAAAAATTTATGAAAAATTTGGGAAAAAACACGGAAAAATTTGGGAAAAAATGGGAAAATTTTGGTAAAAATTTATGAAAAAATTGGGGAAAAAGCATGGGAAAATTTGGGAAAAATTTATGAAAAATTTGGGGAAACTTTGGGAAAAAACACTGGAAAAATTGGGAAAATTTTGGGAAAATACACAGAAAAATTTGGGAAAAATTTATGAAAAATTTTGGAAAAATTTGAGAAATATTTGGGAAAAAACACGGAAAATTTGGGAAAATTTTGGGAAAAATTGGGGAAAAATTGGGGAAAAAACACAGAAAAATTTGGGAAAA
The DNA here is from genome assembly GCF_901933205.1 of Camarhynchus parvulus. NCBI lineage: Eukaryota > Metazoa > Chordata > Aves > Passeriformes > Thraupidae > Camarhynchus > Camarhynchus parvulus. The sequence goes on from NW_022148140.1 coordinate 34,528, forward strand.
ATTTATGAAAAATTTTGGAAAAATTTGACAAAAACACAGAAAAATTTGGGAAAAAGTTTGGGAAAATACACAGAAAAAATGGGAAGAATTTGGGAAAATACACTGAAAAATTTGGGGAAAATTTGTGAAAAATTCGGGAAAAAATCGGGAAAAATTTGGGAAAAAACACAGAAAAAAATGGGAAAAAACAAAAAATTTGGGAAAATACACGGAAAAACTTGGGAAAAATTTGGGAAAAAATTAGCAAAAAAATTGGGAAAAAACACAGAAAAATATGGGGAAATTTTGGGAAAAATATGGAAAAATTTGGGAAAAGGACAGAAAAATTTGGGGGAAAAACATGGAAAAATTGGGAAAAAACTCGGGAAAATTTGGGAAAAAACACGGGAAAATTTGGGAAATATTGGGGAAAAAACAGAAAAATTTGGGAAAAATTTATGAAAAATTTGGGAAAAATTTGAGAAAAATTTGGGAAAAAGTTTGGGAAAATACACGGAAAAAATGGGAAGAATTTGGGAAAAAATTCGCAAAAAATTTGGGAAAAATACAGAAAAATTTGGGAAAATTTTGGGGAAAATATAGAAAAATTTGGGAAAAAACTCGGGAAAAATATGGAGAAATTGGGGAAAATTTGGGGAAAATTAGTGAGAAATTTGGGAGCAGTTTTTGCGGCCCCGTTGCCCCGCAGCCCCCCTGGCTCACCCGCACCCCCGGGACTGCGCCGAGGAGCAGCGGAACGCGCCCGGCCCCTCCCGCGCCGCCCTCATCTTCCTCAGCGGGGACCCGGCCCGGCCCCTGCGCGTCTTCTGCGACATGGACACGGCCGGGGGCGGCTGGCTGGTGCGACTGGGGGAACTGGGGGGACTGGGGGGGACTGGGAGGGACTGGGGGGGACTGGGATGGACTGGGATGGACTGGGAGGGACTGGGATGGACTGGGAGGGACTGGGGGAACTGGGGGGGACTGGGATGGACTGGGATGGACTGAGAGGGACTGGGATGGACTGGGAGGGACTGGGATGGACTGGGGGGAACTGGGATGGACTGGGAGGGACTGGGGGAACTGGGGGGGACTGGGAGGGACTGGGAGCACTGGGAGCACTGGGGCTGGTGGGACTGGGGGGGCTAGGGGGGAAATGGGGATACTGGGGGGGCTGGGGGGACTGGGGGGGACTGGGAGGGACTGGGGGGACTGGGGGGGAATTGGGGGGGACTGGGAGCACTGGGAGGGGGTTCTGGGGGGTCTATGTCGCTCTGGGGGGACAAAGAGCGGATTTGGGGGTCCTGCAGGAGGAGCAGAGGGGGCTGGGGGACACTGGGGGCACTGGGAGCTTTATGGGATTGAAATGGGGTCTGGGGGTGTCAGGGGTTTTGGGGGTTTGGGGGCTCAGGGGGTTTGGGGGTTTTTGGGGGGCTCAGGGGTTTTTGGGGTTTTTGGGGTTTTTGGGGTTTTTGGAGGCTCAGAGGTTTTTGGGGGCTCAGGGGGTTTTGGGGTCTGGGGGTGTCAGGGGTTTTTGGGGGTTTTGGGGGCTCCGAGGGTTTTGGGGTTTTTGGGGGCTCAGGGGTTTTGGGGGCTCCGGGGTTTTTTGGGGATTTTTGGGGGCTCCGAGGGTTTTTGGGGGGGGCTCAGGGGGTTTTTGGGGGGGGTTTTGGGGATTTTTGGGGGCTCCGGGGTTTTGGGGTTTTTGGGGGCTCCGAGGGTTTTTGGGGGGCTCAGGGGGGTTTTTGGGGGCTCCGGGGGTTTTGGGGTTTTTGGGGGGCTCAGGGGTTTTGGGGGCGCCCCTCGCTCGCCCCTGCCAGGTGTTCCAGCGGCGCCAGGACGGCGGCACCGATTTCTGGCGGGGCTGGGATGCGTACGCGCGCGGCTTCGGCAACGTCAGCGGCGAGTTCTGGCTCGGTGAGCGACAAACCGGGGAAAAACACCGGGAATTGGGGAAAATCTGGGAAAAAAACCGGAAACATTCGGGAAAAATTTGGGAAAAAACACGGAAAAAACACGGAAAAATTTGGGAGAAAAACACGGAAAAAACACGGAAAAATCAGGGAAAAATTTGGGGAAAAATGGGGAAAATTTAAGGAAAAAACTGGAAACACTTGGGAAAAATTTGGGAAACATTTGGGAAAAATTTGGGAAAAAACCACGAAAAAATTTGGGGAAAACCACGGAAAATTTTGAGAAAAATTTGGGGAAAATTTAGGAGAAAACACGGAAAAATTTAGGAGAAAACACGGAAAAATTTATGAAATATTTGGGAAAAAAACATGGAAAAATTTGGGGATAGAACCACGGAAAAATTTATGAAAAATTTGGGGAAAATTTATGAAAAATTTGGGAAAACATAGAAAAATTTGGAAAAATTCATGAAAAATTTGGGGAAAAACATGGAAAAAATTGGGAAAGATTTATGAAAAATTAGCGGAAATTTGGGAAAAAACACAGAAAAATTTGTGAAAAAATTATGAAAAATTTGCGAAAATTTATGAAAAATTTGGGAAAATTTTATGAAAAATTTGGGAAAAACAGAAAAATTTGAGAAAAAACATGGAAAAATTTGGGAAATATTTATGAAAAATTAGGGGAAATTTGGAAAAAAACACGGAAAAATTTGGGACAAATTTGGGAAAAATTGGGAAAAAAACATGGAAAAATTTATGAAAAATTTATGAAAATTTTATGAAAAATTTATTAAAAATTTGGGAAAAATTTATGAAAAATTTGGGAAAGACAGAGAAAAATTTGGAAAAATTCATGAAAAATTTGGGAAAAATTTGTGGAAAATTTATGAAAAAAAGTGGGAAAATTTATGAAAAGTTTTGGGAAAAACCACAGAAAAATTTGGGGAAAATTTGGGGAAAACCACGGTAAAATTTATGAAAAATTTATGAAAATTTTGGGAAATTTTAATGAAAATTTTGGGAAAAACACAGAAAAATTTGTGGAAAATTTATGAAAAATTAGGGAAAAAAAAAAAGGAAAAATTTGGCGAAAATTTGGGGAAAAATTTGGGAAATTTTGGGGAAAAAACACGGAAAAATTTGGGAAAATTTATGAAAAATTTGGGAAAAAATTATGAAAAATTTGGGAAAATTTTATGAAAAATTTGTGAAAAAACATGGGGAAATTTATGAAAATTTTGGGGAAAACCACAGAAAACTTCGGGAAAATTTATAAAAAAATTGGGAAAAAACACAGAAAAATTTGGGGAAAAACACAGAAAAATTTGCGAAAAATGTATGAAAAATTTGGGAAGAAACACGAAAAAATTTGGCAAAAATTTGGGAAAATTTTGGGGAAATTTTGGGAAAAAACACGGAAAAATTTGGGAAAATTTATGAAAAATCTGGGGAAAAAACACGAAAAAATTTGGGAAAATTTTGGGAAAAAACACGGAAAAACTTGGGAAAATTTTATGAAAATTTTGGGAGAAAACGGGGAAAATTTGCGAAAAATTTTGAAAAAAATTTATGAAAAATTAATGAAAAAATTGGGAAAAAACACGGAAAAATTATTTTAAAATTGTGAAAAAAACAAGGAAAAAATTGAGAAAAACACAGAAAAATTTGGGAAAAAACACAGAAAAATTTGAGAAAAATTTGGGAAAAAACACAGAAAAATTTGGGAAAATTTATGAAAAATTTGGGAAAAATTTGTGGAAAATTTGTGAAAATACATGGGAAAATTTATGAAAAATTTGGGAAAAAACACGGAAAAATTTATGAAAAATTTAGGAAAAATTTAGGAAAAAAACATGGAAACATTTGGGAAAAACCACGGAAAAATTTGGGAAAAATTTATGAAAATTTTGGGAAAAAAACATGGAAAATTTTATGAAAAATTTGGGAAAAAACACGGAAAATTTATGAAAAATTTATGAAAACTTTGGGGAAAACCACAGCAAACTCCGCGGGGCCTCGGGGGAGCTCGGGGGGATGTTTGGGGGGTCCCTGACGCTCTCGGGGCGCAGGGCACGGTGCCCCCAAGGGGCTGCAGGGACTCGGGGGCGCGGCGAGTTGGGGGAAGCCGGGGGTTCCCCCCGGATGTCGGGGCGTCCCTGACGCTCTCGGGGCGCAGGGAACGAGGCGCTGCACGCGCTCACGGCCGCGCGCCCCGCCGAGCTGCGCGTGGACCTGCGCAGCGGCGCCGAGGCCGCGTTCGCGCAGTACCGCGACTTCGCCGTGGGCGGCGCTGCGGAGCGGTACCGGCTGCGCGTGGGGGCGTTCCGCGGCACGGCCGGTGAGGAACGCGGGGGCGTTTTGGGGTTTCTGGGGGGCGTTTTGGGGTTCCTTGGGGGTGTTCTGGGAATCTTTGGTGCGTTTTTGGGGGTTTCGGGGTCTTTGGGATGTTTTGGGGTCCTTGGGGTGTTTTGGGGGGCCGGGGGAAATGGGGGAACCCGGGAGGATTTTGGGGTCCCGGGAGTTTGGGGTTATTGGGGTTTCGGGTGAGTTTTGGGGTCCTGGGGGGATTTTGGGGGTCCTGGGGGAGTTTGGGGTCCCGGGATTTTGGGGTTATTGGGGTGTTTTGGGAATCTTTGGTGCATTTTGGTGGTTATTGGGGTTTCTGGTGGGTTTTGGTGGTTCCTGGTGGGTTTTGGGGTCCTTGGGGTGTTTTGGGGAGCCGGGGGAAACGGGGGAACCGGGGGGATTTTGGGGTCCCTGGTGGATTTTGGGGTCCCGGGGGATTTTGGGGGTCCTGGGGGAGTTTGGGGTCCCGGGAGTTTGGGGTCATTGGGGTTTCGGGTGGGTTTTGGGGTCCCGGGATTTTGGGGTCCTTGGGGTGTTTTGGGGTTTCTGGGGGGTTTTGGAGATCCCAGGTGGGTTTTGGGGTCCTTGGGGTGTTTTGGGGGTGCCTGGAGAGTTTTGGGGGGTCCCGGGTGGGTTTGGGGTTTCTGGGGGGTTTCGGGATCCTTGGGGGTGTTGGCTGGGTGGGTTTTGGGGTTCCTTGGGGGTGTTTTGGGAATCTTTGGTGCGTTTTTGGGGGTTTCGGGGTCTTTGGGATGTTTTGGGGTCCTTGGGGTGTTTTGGGGGGCCGGGGGAAATGGGGGAACCCGGGGAATTTTGGGGGTCCTGAGGGGATTTGGATCCCGTTTGGGGTCCTGGGGAGATTTTGGGGTCGCGAGATTTTGGGGTTATTGGGGTTTCGGGTGGGTTTTGGGGTCCCGGGATTTTGGGGTCCCTTGGGGTGTTTTGGGAATCTTTGATGCGTTTTTGGGGGGTATTGGAGGTCCCTGGTGGGTTTTGGGGTCCCGGGGGGATTTTGGGGTCCTTGGGGCGTTTTGGGAATCTCTGATGCGTTTTTGGGGTGTTTTGGGGTTTCTGGGGGGTTTTGGAGATCCCAGGTGGGTTTTGGGGTCCCTTGAGGTGTTTTGGGGGTCCTGGGGGAGTTTTGGGGGGTCCCGGGTGGGTTTTGGGGTTTCTGGGGGGTTTCGGGATCCTTGGGGGTGTTGGCTGGGTGGGTTTTGGGGTTCCTTGGGGGTGTTTTGGGAATCTTTGGTGCATTTTGGGGGTTATTGGGGTTTCTGGTGGGTTTTGGGGTCCTTGGGGTGTTTTGGGGGGCTGGGGGAAACGGAGGAACCGGGGGAATTTTGGGGGTCCTGAGGGGAGTTTGGGGTCCCGGGAGTTTGGGGTTATTGGGGTGTTTTGGGAATCTCTGATGTGTTTTTGGTGGGTTTTGGGGTCCCTGGTGGGTTTTGGGGTCCTTTGGGGCGTTTTGGGAATCTCTGATGCGTTTTGGGGGTCCTGGGGGAGTTTTGGGGGTCCCGGGTGGGTTTTGGGGTCCTTGGGGTGTTTTGGGGTCCTTTGGGAATCTTTGGTGGGTTATTAAAGGTGTTGGGGTTCCTGGTGGGTTTTGGGGTCCCGGGAGGATTCTGGGGGTCCTGGGGGGCGATTTTGGGGTCCCGGGGGGATTTTGGGGTCCCTTGGGGTGTTTTGGGGGTCCTGAGGGGATTCTGGGGGTCCTGGAGGGTTTTGGGGGCCCTGGGGGGATTTAGGATCCCGTTTGGGGTTTGGGCTGGGTGGGTTTTGGGGTCTTTGGGGTTGTTTTGGGAATCTTTGGTGCGGGTTTGGGGGGTATTGGGGTTCCTGGTGGGTTTTGGGGTGTTTTGGGGTATTTTGGGGTGGTTTGGGGGTCCTTGGGGTGTTTTGGGGATCTTTGTTGTGTTTTTGGGGTTGTTTTGGGAATCTTTGGTGCGGGTTTGGGGGGTATTGGGGGTCCTGGTGAGTTTTGGGTGATTCCTGGTGCATTTTTGGGGTTCCCGGTGAGTTTTGGGGTCCGTGGTGAGTTTTGGGTGATTCCTGATGCATTTTTGGGGTCCCCGGTGCATTTTTGGGTGATTCCTGGCACATTTTTGGGGTCCATGCGATTTTGGGGGTTCCCGGCTTTCTTTCCCAGTTCCGTCATTTTTGGGTGATTCCCGGCGCATTTTTGCGGTCCCCGGTGCATTTTGGGATTCCCAGCACATTTCTGGGTTATTCCCGGCACATTTCTGGTTGATTCCCGGCACATTTCTGGGTTATTCCCGTACATTTTTGGACGATTCCCGGCTCATTTCTGGGCGATTCCCCGTGAATTTTGGGCGTTGCGATTCCCGCACATTTTGGTGATTCCCGCACATTTTTGGGCTATTCCGGCACATTTCTGGGTTATTCCCGGCACATTTCTGGGCTATTCCCGGCACATTTTTGGGCGATTCCCGGCTCATTTTTGGGCGATTCCGGCACATTTTGGATTTCTCATCCATTCCTGCGATTCCCGCACATCTGGTACTCCCGGCTCGTTTTTGGGCACATTTTTATTCCGGCACATTTTTGGGCTCATTTTGGCTTCCCGGCACATTTTGGGCGATTCCGGCTCGTTTTGGGCGATCCCGGCCTTTGGATTCCGGCCTTTTGGGCGATTCCCGGCACATTTCTGGGAGATTCCCGGCTCGTTTTTGGGCGATTCCCGGCACATTTTTGGGCGATTCCCGGCTCGTTTCTGGGCGATTCCCGGCACATTTCTGGGCGGTTCCCGGCGCATTTCTGGGCGATTCCCGGCTCATTTTTGGGCGATTCCCGGCTCATTTCTGGGCGGTTCCCGCCCATTTTGGGCGATTCCCGGCGTTTTGGCGATCCCGCACATTTGGCCGCCCATTTCTGGGCGGTTCCCGCACATTTCTGGGCGGTTCCCGCTCATTTTGGGCGATTCCCGCTCATTTTGGGGAGATTCCCGGCTCGTTTTTTGGCGATTCCCGGCACATTTTGGGCGATTCCGCGCGTCTCATTTTGGGTTGATTCACGGTTCCGGCGCATTTCTGGGCGATTGCTTTTGGGCGGTTCCCGGCGCATTTCTGGGCGGTTCCCGGCCCATTTCTGGGCGGTTCCCGGCGCATTCCGCGCTCCCCAGCCCCACTGACCCGCGCCCTGCCCGTCCCTCGCAGGGGACGCCCTCTCGTACCACTCGGGCAGCCCGTTCTCCACGCGGGACCGCGACCCGCGC